>NW_028258484.1:1547018-1701719 GCF_053883595.1 Heterocephalus glaber
AAAACATGGAGTAACTATAAATCCATATTAGTAAGTGAGATAAACCAAACTGAAAAGGGTATTGTATGATTCAATTAATTCTATGACAGTCTGGGAAAGTCAAAACTATGATGATCAGTGATCACCAATGGTTGGAGAAGGAAGTGATGAACAGGTAGAGCAGTGAAATTATTTTGTGCAATATCATAATGGTGGACATATGTGCTATATTTTTGTCCAAACCCAGCCATAGACTGTACACCACCAAGAGAGCCTAACATCCATGGACTTCGGGTGATAATGATGTGTCAACATGGGTGTTGGGTGTGGGAGGCTGTGTGTGCAGGAGAAAGGCCAGGGATATATGGGAACCCTCTATATCTTCTGCTCAGTTTTGCTGTGAACATAATAAATGCTTTAAAGATATTATATATAGATATAAATATAGATAGATAGATATAGTAATTATTAGTAGTAGTAAAAAGGAACCAAACAGAAATTCTAGAACTGAGAAGTCCACTTGAAGGGTTTATCAGCAAATTTGAACAAGCAGAAAAAAGGATCAGGGAATTTGAAGATAAGTCAACTAAATTATTCTCTTCAAAACAGAAATTTTAAAAAGAATAGGGGGAAAAGTGAACAAGCTCTGAAGGGTCTATAGGACCCCCTATCAAACATATGCGCATAGGAATTCCAAAAAGAGGAGAAACTAAAGGGCAGAAAAAATATTTGACGAAATAGGACCCCCAAATACTAGTGAACTGGATCCAACAACACATCAAAAAAATTATTCACCATGATCAAGTGGGATTCATCCTCAAAATGCAAGGTTGGCTCAACATATGCAAATAATAAATGTGATATATGACATTAACAGAATGAAGGACAACAACTATGTAATCGTCTCAAAAGACTTAGAAAAAGCATTTAAGAAAATTTAATATTCATTTATTTGGGTTGATTTTTTTTTTGGTACTGGGAATTGAACTCAGGACCTTGCACTTGCGAGGCAGGCGGCGGAACCACTGAGCTAAATCGCCAGCCCTTAATATTCGTTTATGATAAAAACTCTCAGTGGGGATGTAGCTCAGTGTTAAGGTCCTGGATTCAAACCCCAGTGCCACTCACAAAAATACAGATGTAGAAGGAATGTAAAAGGGAACAGATCAAAAGATGGAAGGAGCGGGAGGGAAGGGAGGGAAAGGAGATGAAAAAGAGGAATTAAAATGTGTTATGTACGGGTACCAATTCCACACAAGGAACGTAAACATTATGTACTATACACGTGTACTAATAAAAAATAAATTTTAATCAGCAGTGCGTCCATGCTCACTCCATAGTAAACTAGAAAGCAGTCCCACATAACAGCTACAATAATAATAATAGTAATAATAATAATAATAATAATAATAATAATAGTAACTACCTAGGAATAAATCTAACTAAAAGGTAAGTGATCTGCACAATGAAAACTATAAAACACTGATGAAAGAAATTCAAGAAAACACAGATAGAGATTCTGGGAAGTAAGGGCTCCACCAGGAAAGGAGCCACTGCCGCGTCTAAACTGCGGCGCCCGCGAGGCCCGACTCCCTGATGGTGCCAGAGGAGCGCGGGGCGGGGCGGAATCAGCCCCATCCTCCCAGCCTCCCTGTTGTGGGACGTGTGGCGACTGTCGCAGGGGCTGGAAGACCCGACAAGGCTGTGGAGCCACTACCTGGGGGCAGTTATCTTTGTCCTGTGCAGTGCCAAAGAGGAAGCTGTTCCTTGCCCCATTGCTCCTTAGAGGCTTGTTACCTGTGGTATTCCTTTCTCCTTGTTATCTGGTAAGAAGCTCTGGGAACCAAAGAGGATTATTTTTCAAGGAGATCACAGTTAGCTGTGACAGACATGACTATGGCATCGTGAAAAATGTGCATTAATAGAAGCTGTTGGATTTACTGATCACTTGTAATTTCTAAAAACAAGACTAATGGAGAGGAAGGGACAAAGGGGACTGCTGTGGTCAAAAGGTTTGTGACCCTCTAGGATTTATGATATCAAAGTCCTGGTCCTCTATGGTGACAGTATTGAGGTGGCAGCCTTTGGGGGGTGATTAGATCCTGAAGGTAGATCCTTCCTTAACAGAATTGGCACCCTTATAAGAGATCTATCTGATGAGCTTACTTGCCTCTTCTGCCATGTGAAGGTACAGCGAGAAGGTGCCATCTACCAGGAACTGATCCCCACTGGGCATCAGATCTGCCCGTGCCTGATCTTGGACTTTCCAGCCTCAGGTACTATCTGAAACACATTTCTGTTATTTGTAAGCTACTCAGTCTTAGCACATTTTGTTGCAGCAGCCTGAATGGACTGAGACAGGGCCAATGAACGGAAAGGAAGGCCTTACCATGAGCCAGGAAAGGCAGCCTACGTAAATGACTAGGAAGTGTGGCATTAAAAGGGGCTCAAAGAGCTTCTGTGATAAAAACAGCATGGTACTGGCAAAAAACAGACCTGAAGATCAATGGGACAGACTAGAAGATGCACAAAGAACCTCAAGCACACTCAGTCACCTTATCTTTGACAAAGAGGCCAAACATGTTCACTGGAAGAAAGATAGCCTCTTTAATAAATGGTACTGGGAAAACTGGCTTTCCACATGCCAAAGACTAAAACTAGACCCATGTCTCTCACCATGCACTAAACTAAAATCAAAATGGATCAAAGATCTAAATATTAAAACAGAAACACTAAATCTGCTGGAAGAGAGAATAGGTAGAACACTTGAGGACATAGGAGTAGGTAGACTTCAGGAACAAAATCCAGACCACATGGCAAATACTACAAAGAATCAACCACTGGGACCTCATCTTATTAAAAAGCTTTTGCACAGCAAAAGAAATCACAACAGAGTGAAAAGATAACCCACAGAGTAGGAAAACACTTTAGCCAGCTGCTCCTCAGACAAAGGACTAATATCTAGAACACATAAAGAATTGAAAAAAATTAGCCCAGATTTAAAGACCCAATTCAAAAGTGGGCATCTGAGATGAATAGAGACACTTCTCTGGTGAAGAAGTAGAAACACCAAATAAACATATGAAAAAATGTTCAACATCACTGGTCATTCGAGGGATGCAAATTAAAACAACGCTGAGATTCCACCTCACTCCAGAAAGAATGGCTGCTATCAAGAAATCAACTGCAAATGCTGGCAGGGCTGTGGGGAAAGGGACCCCTTCTCCACTGTTGGTGGGAACGCAGACTGGTGCAACCACTGTGAAAATCAGTGTGAAGATTTCTCAAAAAACTAGAATTACAGGTCTCATTTGACCCAGCTCTCTCCTGCTCGATACCTTCCCAAAAGAGTTACAAATATCATACCACAGTGATATATATGCACCCATGTTTATAGCGGCACATTTTTTAATAGCTAAATCTTGGAAACAACCCAAATGCCCATCAACTGATGAATGAATATAAAACATGTGTTTTTTTAATATAATGGAGTACTATTCAGCCATAAAGAAGGATAAACTTGAGATCTTTCTAGGTAAATGGATGCACCTTGAGAACATACTGTTAAGTGAAATAAATTAAACACACACGTAAATATTTCATTGTCTCTCTGGTGTGAGAAACTGAAAGTGAAATAAAGACCAAAAAAATAAATTTTGTGAAATATAAAGAAATTGTTCAAAATTATACAGAATGTGAGATACTTTGTCAATACTTAAAATGTTTTATGCAAAAAAAAGGTATAGTGTTATTAGGAAATGAGCTGAGAGATGAGATTAGCAAATGAAAATGTATTTTTAAGATCATAATACATAGTGTATTTACCATGGTTATTCTCTAACAATTTTTGTTAAGAAAAATTATTTTTTATAGAACAGCTTTTATATTTTCTTTATTAATATATACTTGTATTACATTAAAATTAAAAATTAAAAAAGAAAAAAGAAAGAGATTCTGCATTCTATGAGTTCCCATTTAATAACATAAAAATGTTTGTACTACCCAAAGCAGCCTACAAACTTAATCGTTTATTAATTGTAACCAATCTTCCTGAAAGTACTAATTACATTCTTCACAGAAATGGGAAAAATGTTCTAAAATTTCTGTGGAACCACAAAATACTTTATTACCCAAAGCAGTCTTGAGCAAATAACAAAGCTTGAGGCATCACACTATTCAAATTTAAAATATACTGCAAGGCAATACTAGCCAAAATATAAAATCAGACACACAAACCACTGGAACAGACTAAAGAATCTAGAAAAAAAGATATATATATAATTGATTTTTATAGAAATGCCAAGAATATGCAATGGGGAAAAAGTCTCTTCAATTAATGATGCTAGGAATTGGGTATCCACATGCAGAAGAAACTGGAACCCTATTTAGATCTCTGACTTTCACCAGTTATAAAAATCAACCCCACATGCATTACAGACTAAAATGTAAAACCAAAACCTATAAAACTACAAGAAGAAAATACAGTAGAAACACTTCAGGACACTGATTTAAGCATGAATTTTTTTGGACTGAACCTCAGAAGTACAGACAAGAGAAGCAAAAATAGACAAAGGGAATTGCATCAAATGAAAAAGCTGCTACACAGCATAGTGTAGAAAGAACCTACAGAATGGGAAAAATCTGACAAGTACTAATATGTAGAATATATAAAAAACTCAAACATCTCAATATAAAAAATAATCTTATTAGAAACATGCAAAAGATTTGAACAGACATTTCTTAAAAGAAGGCATACAAAGCTGAGAGTAGTGGTGCATGCCCGTAATCCCAGCACTCAGAGGCTGAGGCAGGAGGATTGCAAGTCTGAGCCTAACCTGAGCAACTTACTGAGACCCTGTATAAAAGAAATTAGAAAGACATACAAATAGCCAAGAGGTATATGAAAAGATGCTCAATGTAACTATCAGGAAAATGAAAATGAAAATCACAATGAGACATCATCTCACCCTAGTTAGAATGGTTATTATCAATAAGACAAGAAATAATAAATGCTGGCAAGGCTGTGGAGAAAGAGGGACTCTCTCATACTGATGGTGGGAATGTAAATTAGTACAACCATTATGGAAAACAGTATAGATGTTCCTCAAGACAACTAAAACTAGAATTACCATATAACCCATCTACTGGATATATATTCAAAATAAATGAAATTGGTATGTCAAAGGGACATGTATCTGTATCCCATAACAGCACTATTCATAATAGCCAAGATATGCAATCAACCTAAGTGTCCATCAATAGATAAATGTACCAAAAAAATGTGATGTGTGAACAGCAGGAAACTAATCACTAAAAAGATAAACAATATATAGATGGATGTAGAGGATATTAGGTTAAATAAGCTAGACTCAGAAAGACAAATACTGTACCATATGATCTCCTCTTATCTGCAATATAAAAATGTTGACCTCACAGAAGTAGAGAGTAGAACAGAGGTTACCACAAACTTGAGAGGTTGGTCAGATAAAAGGAAAAACTCTTATGTTCTATTGCACAATATCATTAACAATAATGTATTGCATATTTCAAAATAACTAGAAGAGAGGTTTGTGAATATTCCCATCAAAAAGAAATGACAAATGTATGAGGTTATGGATGTGTTAATTATCCTGCTATAATCATTATACATTGTATACATGTATCAAATCACATGCTGTACCCCAAAAATATGTACAATTATATGTCAGTTCCCAAATCTGAGTATATTTGAGAACTTCAATAAACTCCAAGCAAGAAAAACTCAAATAAACTGGCACCAATACACATTACAATAAAATTATGGAACCCTAAGAACAAGAGAATTGTGGGAGCACCAAGAGAGAAATAACTTGTCTTATAGAAGGGATCCTCTGTAAGATTAACAGCTGTTTTCTCCTCAGAAACTATGGAGGGCAGAAGGCATGGGATGACATATTTAAGGTCCTGAAAGAAAAAACCTGACAACCATAAACTGTATATTAGGGAAGACTATCTTTTAATGATGAAGGTGAAATGAAGACATTTCCAGTTAAACAAAATCTGAGGAGTGAATTAGCAGTAGACTTGCCCTTCAAGAAGTGCTAATGAGAGTCTTTCATGTTAAAATGCAAGTACACCAAACAACATCTTGGAGCCATGAGAAAAATAAGAAACATTAGTAAAGATAACTACATAGGTTAAAAAAAAAGTAGAATAATCCCTTCAAATTCATAACAAAATTATTTTCAGTCTAGAACCCTCGATGTTACCAATCTAGCATGAAGTGGGACAAACCCATAGGCAGATATGCCAGATCTTGGTGATCCTGGGGATGTGCTCTGTCAAATCCAGGAGTAAGCAGAACAATGAAGAGCAGATGAGAAAAACACTGCCCCAATCAGCAGAGAGATGAAGGTCCAAGGGCCAGCTGCTCGTAGGTCTGGGGATGCCCTATCCCAACTAAGTGAAGGGAGGAGAGAGAGGAGGTCACCAGTGAAACATGAAAATGATAGATGAGTAGGTATGTTTGGCCAGTTAGTCAGACAGCTGGAAATAAGTCACTGATACACACATAGAAAACAAAGGTATTATCAACTCCAGGGAAATCAAAGAGGCTAGTTAAAAAAGCAAGGTAATGAAGGGTATGTGTATGGCTCAGTGGTGGACAATATTGGTATTGTCATAAATATGTGAACAGCGTTGGCTCTGAGGCCCTGTGTCCTCACCTGTACAACCAGGATGCTATGGCTCACATCATAGAGTCTTTGTGAGCATGATGTTGATGGCAAGGGCTCAGCATGGCACTGGGCACAGTAAGAAAGGTCTGACCTGCTCAGCTGTTGCCGTTATTAATATTGTCACTCCCTACAATATGGAGTGCCATGCTGGCCAAGGCCTAAACTTAGATCAAGAAAGGTTTTTAAAGGGCTAATTCCTGCCAAAAGGGCTAAAGCCAACTCCTCTTGTCTCTGTATGTTGAGGAGAGGGATCTTTGAAGAGAAAAGGAACAGAAAAGGAACAGAGCATTGGCTCCTCATTCAGTTTAGCCATGAAAACCTACTTGAACAGAAAGGACAATAAAGCCTTCACAGATAGGAGGAATTCTTCTTCTCATTTTTAAGTCAAACACTGACTACAAACTTGGGCCAAGGGCTCTCAGTTAGCTGTTACCAGCGAGGGGCAGGCAAGGGAGGAGTCCGGTAGGAGCATGGTACATATTCCCTGAGGAGGCTGCAGCTGAGACCTGGGTGAGAGCACAGAGGACGATCTTTAATGTTGCTTTTGTTGATCATGAAGGAGGAGGGAAAAGAAGAGGTGGAGTGAGAGGTGGGGGACAAGGGAACGATGGCTTTTTATTTCTGTTAGTTGTATATGACTTCTCACCAGGCTTTTCTGAAATATTACAAATAGTCTGGGACCTGCCCCTCACTGCCCTACTCCCACTTAACAAGAACTTTCTCAAGGTTGCGAGCTGCTGGCCCTGGGTCTAAAGTCAGAAGAACTTGTTTAGGTCCTGAAAGAACCATTTGATTCATTTCTTAGTTTTCTGTTCATCAAATGAGGACCATCGTTTCTACCTGCTGTGATTTCTGCCTCTTGTTAGCTCATTCTGAAAACCATTTCACCACCGTGTCAGACTGTGTGTGGGAGAAAAATGCCTGTGGCAGGAACAGCATGGCTGAGTCACATTGGCAGAGGGCCTGGACCACACAAGACCTCGGTTCTCTTGCCTGTGAATAGGATCAACAGCTTCCCTATATAGGTTTCTCCCATGTGTGTGTGATAAAGCAATACTATACAATAAGACAGGCCCTTGCCTTGCCTCCATGGGCTTTTCCCACAAAATGTTTTGTTCCAAAAATGTAACAGTTTGTGGTGCTGGGCAGCACTGCTGCCCAATGTATCAAAATGTTTTGAAACTGTTTGAACTGTGTGACCTCTCAGGAATGTTCTGTTAGCTCTGCCCCTTTCGAGAATCTTCCGTAACTCTGACCCCACCCCCCTCTGCTTCAGTGAAAATGCTTGCCTACCCCTAGATCCCTATATAAGGAGGCTTCAATTTCTGGTGAGGTGCTCAGACTTTAGAATACTATCTCCTCTGAGCCAAATGGAGCAATACATGGTTTTTCTCCACCTCTTTGAGTGACCTTTGGATTCTTCAGTCTTCAAATTTCTGTAGTTGTGATACTGAGCTGTAACACTTGGCTGTGCTTCAAAGCTTTAACACTTGGCTATAGCACTGAGCTGCTCTGCTTTGCTACAACATGTGATTGACATGTAGCTGGCTTAAGGCATGGTGTTACTATGAATGGTTATTCTCACATACATAGTATAAAATATAATGGGTTAATAATGATCATATAATACTATAAAAGAATTGTAATATTAATGACAATATTCTTACAGTTAAATAGGAGCAAGACACAGGAGAATGGCCACAGGTAATAACAGTATACTTTACATTTCCAAAAGCTAGAGAAAGAATTTTGAAAGGTGTTACCATAAGGAAATAAGTGTTTGAGAAGATAGATACGTCTACAATTTATACACGTGTCAAAACATCACATGGTTACCCATTAACAAGTACTATCTTTGTATGTATTAATTAAAAATTAACTTTAAAAATATTCTACTTCCATTGTTTCATTCATCTCTGAATCTGATGCCTTCCCAAGTACCAGGTACACAGAAGGTGCTTACAGATGAATGACTCCCTTGTGCATAGGCGTCCTCTGTGCAGACTGAGTGGAACTCAGTGGCATGAGCAGTGCTGCACCTTCTTACCCTGCGTCAACCCTTCCCACCTGTACCTCCTCCATCTTAGCAGGACCTCAGAGGGTCCTTCCTGGGATAGGAAATCAGGAATCCTAGCTCTTGCTTTCCAAACTCAGAAGAAAGTGACTAAGCAGAAACACACATAGGAAATAATTTCTCCCAGATGAAGAAACAACCCAACCAAAAGTTTAAAGGTGAGAAAATAAAAATATAAAAAGTTATAGAGAAGAAACTATTGGATGATTTCTTTACAACCTTGGAGTATAAAAGGCCTTTAACTACGACCCCCAAACCCAAAATTCATAAAAGGAAAGATTGATAAAACAGATTGCAAAAAATTAGCAATCAAACAAATAAAAACCTTCTTCATGGAAATAAACACCTTAAGGAAAGTCCAAAGACGTATGAAAAATGGGACAAAACACTTGCAGTTCTTCTATGAGCGATTACCAGAAAGGGAAACACCAACTACTCAGTAGAAAAATAGGCAAAGGTCATGAAAGAGACAGTCTATGGACAAAAGTATCACGTCAAGATGCATGCTCTCATTCAGAAAGAACAGACAAGCTGCAGTCACATGGGTATCATCTTCCTCCACTACAGTTTTTCAAATCCAAAGGTTTAATAACACCTTCTGTTGGCAAACCCATAAGGAAAGCAGCATTCTCACTCATTGTGGAAGGAGAGTAAATTGGCTAACCCTCATGGAGCACCTCTGGACAATATTTGTCAAAATTACTGATGACCCAGGGATTAAACCCAGATTTATCCTACAGGGAAAACTGATGAATGCATTGCAGTAATGTTTGTAATAACCAAAGATTGGCAGTAACCCAACTATCTGTCAGTAGGGGATTGACTAAGTAAACTACAGTACACTTACCTACTAGACTATTCTGCAACTATTTTAAAAGATTATGGAGATGCTGAGGATATAGCTCTGTTGCAGAGTGCTTGCCTAGCATGTGTGAGGCCCTGGATTCAATCCCTAGCACCCCCACTAACACACACACACACACACACACAAATTACTGAAGACATATTCATTCTTTGTATACACATGTACACAGAAGCATTACCAATGAGCCAAAGACAGGAAATGTTCATTGATCAATGAATGGATAAACAAAATGTGATATATCCATAAATATTATATAGCCATGACAGTGAATGAAATTCTGATACATGCTACAATGTGGACGGTCCTTGAAAACATTGCACTAAGAGGGGACAGAAAGTCACAATATGCCACATATCACCTGATTCCACTGCTATAAAATGTCCCATACAGGCAAAACTATAGAGATGGAAAGAAGATGAGTGGTAATCTTAAGCTAGGGTGGACAGTAGTGAAAGGTGACAACACTTCTTTTTGGAGTATCGAAATGTCCTGAAATTAGAGTATAGTGATGACTGCACAACTCAGTAAATATACAAAAACAGAATTGTATGCCTTAAGTGGATAAATTTTAGGGCGTGCAAATTATGTCTCATAAAGCTGTTGGTCTTGGGGGGCAGGTGGTGAGCAGATGGGGGAGAGGAGGGAAGAAGGACTTTCTGTTGTGTGTCTTCTATCCTTTCTCGGTGTCAACCCCTATGACTATACTACCTATTCGAAAGTGAATTTCAAATTCCAAAGATCAAGCAAAATTAAAAAGATACCGCTTTTAATTTGGGCAAGGAGATGAGAGGGAGGGAACTAACTCTCACCTTGGACTCACTGCAAGTTGATGGCTTAGTGGACAGCAGGTTTGATGGTACAAGGGCAGCCCCAAAAAGGCTCCATGGCTCATTCACAGCCTGCAAGCCACCAAAGCCCACTGGACTGGACATTTAGAGAGTGACCCACTGACCACATGGAGGATAATCAACTGACCACAAGGTGCTCTCTTCTGCCTACCCCCACCTGGGCCTCTGTAAAATCCCAGAGCCTCCATCCTGTCCCAGAGAGGGGCGGGAAATCCCCCAAAAGTGACACCAGCCAAGGGGAACAAAAGCTTGAGAAAGAAGCTCTATTGGTGAACAGGGGAGAAAGGAGGAATTCCTTTCACTCACGGAGCCTGTAGCTAGGCTCACACTTGGCTGTGGCAGGGCTCAGGCACAGGGGGAGGCTCTCCCTGTACTTTGAAACCAGACAGCAGCCATGAGGGACGATTCTTAGATCCCTCTGAGGGGCCTTCCTGGTATGCTTGGCTAGTTACCAGGTGCTATATACCAAGAAAGACCTCTGTGGCCAAAGCAGTTAGAAAAATCCTTGGTTAAAGAAAGTCACAGCCAGATAGTAGCTTACATTACTTAAAAAAGCCCTGGACCATGCCAGCACCATGATTTGGTGGGTCTCCTCTGCAGTTGCTCATCAGCAATAAACACTCCAACAGATAAGAGCAAAGAATATTTCTGACCCAAATCGGGTTCAACACTCTCTTTTGGAGGTTTCAGTAAAGACATTTTTATTTTTTCAATCAATTTATGCCTTTGTAAAATGGACAAATAACAAGACGAGCTACTACTCTGTTCTGATTACCTTGAAAGAGAAAGGAAAGACTTGAATTTCTCAGTACTAGTTAAGATTATGTGAACACTGTCACCATTATTCTTTTTTTTGGTGGAGGGGAGTACTGGGCATTGAGCTCAACATTATTCTTTAAAGAAAAAATATTCCAACAGTTTTAGAACAGAATGAGATTTGAAACTACAGCTGTTTTCCTGCAATTTATTTCTTTTATGCAAAATATTTTTTCTATTTGAGCAAATAAATTCCTATTAAAGCAAATTAAGCAAATTTCTATTAAATTTAATTAAGCAAATTTCTATTAAATAAATTAATGTGATGCATTTTCATTCTATTGGTTTTATATTTTTGTTTAATTTAATTTGTAAAGGCTTTAGCTTTTATTGTTATATGAGAACTACAAGCAAGAAAATTATATCCCTATTTTATGTTGGTTAAAAAAAATAAGAAATATTACAATAAAAATACTTTCAGTTAAGTAAAAGTCAAAGCATTTTTTAAACTGCAGGCCTTCTCAGAGCCTTTCCTTGTGATTCTTCAAAAGAGGGTCTGACAGATTTAGAATGCTTTTGTGTTTTTGAGGGACATCTACGGGGTGGCAGCTGCTCTCCATGTCATAGGCCAGGAAAAGTTCTCCCCCAGGGTTGCAGAGCCAATCTATGAACAGTAGGAGCTGGAACTCCTTCCTTCCTGGCTGGCTGATTCCACAGCCTGAAGCAGCCTTTGGGTGCTAGGCTCTCAACCCCTGGTCATGGTACCCAGGATCATTTCATCCCATGTCAAGGAACCTTCCATCACTGCCATGTCCAGCTCTCTAAGAAACTTCAAGTACTTGAGCCCCTTGGCTCAGGATGTGTCTGGACAAGTTGTTGCAGGACACAGATGAGAATCAGAGAAAAGACATGCTCCAAGCTCAGGAACCTAGGCTGTGCCCTTCCCAACATGGGCCTTGGGTCCACCCACACGGAAGGACAGGAGCCCTCTCATCTGCTCTAAGAGGCAGGGTCTTCCAAGTAACATCTGCCTTTGAGCAAACCTTTAAAACCCAAGCTGATGAAACACTGCAGGATAAACAGTCCCGTTTCCTTAACAAATAATCAGCAAGGAAGAAACAACAACAATGATGAGACAGAGCAGGAACTCAACTAGGTTACAACATACAACCAAACGTCTAATGTGGTAGGGGGCTGGAATCCTGATTTGAACAAATCAATGAAAAAGACACTAACAGAAAAATTAGGTACGTCTGGACACTGACTGGCTACTAGATAACATTTAATAGTGATAATAGCATGATGTCTAGTTTTGGGGATTGTTTAGAATTTTTAAGAGATGAATCTTGAGATGTCTATAAACCACACCACCTGATGTTGGGGATTCGCTTTAAAATGATCCAGTAAAAGAGGGAAGTGGAGCCATATCATCCCAAAGGGAAAAATCCTGACTATGGCACCCTCCAGCTGATTCCTCTCCTGGAAAGCAAGACCCACACCCCCAAATGGTCCAGACTCAGGCTCTGCACGTGCCTGGCTGCAGGCCAGAGGCCCCTTCAGACCCCCACCACTAGGCCCCTTCCCATGCCCCCACCCCCGTCCCTGCTACTCACAATGCGCCTCCGGCCCCTGTGGCTCTGGTTCCTTGCCTGCTCTGTCCCAGACTACTCATTACTCAGGGGGTTTATTATTAGCCTGAGATTTGATTAGTGCCTAGGCTGCACTTCCTGGGTTTTTCCCTCAACCTGAAGGATGTAAATCAGCGGCCTCCCTCCCACCTCTGAGCCTGCGCACTCAACCCCAGGAGCCAGGTTGGGCAGCATGGGTGCAGCTCTCCAGGTTCTGTCAGCGCTGTCCACTGTTTTGCACAGAGCAGCCCCCACTTCCATCCCACCCCCTGGCTCTAGGATGAGACATCTCTGGTGTGGCCCAGGTAGTTTCAGATGCCCCCTGGCCCACCTTGGGGCCAATCTCTTGCCCCTCCACACACCCTATGCCAAACCAGCTCTTGGGAAACCTAGCCTAAGATCTGCATGGCTCAGGCTCTTTCCCTGTCCTGAACAAACTTCTATTTCATTGCCTAGTCCTCTCCTTCTGTCCCTCCTTCAAGACTCAGTGAAGGCCTCACTCCCTCCCAGAAACCATCCCTGATGGCCCAGCCTGTTAGGTGCTCATTTTTGTCCTTCATTAGCCCTCTCCTCACACCTGTCAGAGCACTGAAGATGCTGAGGACTAGAGCCAAGCACCCTGAGTTTGAGTCTTGAGTCTGTCACATACTAGCTCTAGGCTTTGTTGGCAATTTCTGTAGGTAGTGTTCTGTGCCTCCATGTTCTGTTCCGTGAAATAGGTAAAAAACATTGCCTGTCTCACAAGCCATTATGAAAATGAGAGGAGTTTAACAGTCATATTCTTAGAGCAAGTTCATGACACACTCAGTTCTCTACAAATGACAGCAAGGATTAACACTGTGACCCTGAATTGTATTCTAGGACCTTCCCTGTTTTCTAGGACCTTCCCAAGCCTTTTGAAACCTTCCAGGGGAGACAAACCCACCAGGCACTTTCAGATGCATAACAGCAATATTCATAGTAGTCCAGATACGGAACTGACCTACCTCTCCATCAACAGATTCGGATAAGGAAAATGTGGCACATATCCACCATGGAATACTGTTCAGCCTTTATAAAGAAAGAAATGCTATCATTTGCATCAACATGGATAGAACTAGAGGACATTACGTTAAGTGAAACAAGCCAGGGACAGAAAGACAAAAGACCCAAATGTTCTGACTCATGTGGAATCTAAAGAAGTTGATCTCAGAAGTTAAGAGTAGAAAGGTGGCTACCAGAGGCTGGGGAAGGAGAGAGGTCGGTCAACAAGCACCAAGTTAACTGGATGGAATGAATAAGTAAGTTCTGGTGTTTTACTACATAATAGGGTGACTATAGTTAACAATAATGTACAGCTCTAAATAGCTAGAAGAGGGCTAGGTGTATAGCTCAGTGGTAGAGTGCTTGCCTGTGAGGTCATAGATTTGATCAGTAGCACTAAGCAGGGTGAAGGAGAGGTTATGTTTGGTTCATCAGTTGGCAAATTTTTAAAATTTGATCCTACCAAGTGCTGGAGGTGATCTACAGAAATGTGAA
This sequence comes from Heterocephalus glaber, assembly GCF_053883595.1. Taxonomy (NCBI): domain Eukaryota; kingdom Metazoa; phylum Chordata; class Mammalia; order Rodentia; family Bathyergidae; genus Heterocephalus; species Heterocephalus glaber. The sequence continues at coordinate 1,561,403 of NW_028258484.1, forward strand.
TTTATTTTCCCCTGGCAGATGTGATTGAGAAGCAGCATTTTGGAGGGCAATCTGCTGGGCCTATTAAAATGTAGAACATACATCTTCCCCTGTGCCCCCAAAATTCTCCATCTCTGAAGCCTTGTATTGACAGCAGGAGACTGAGAACAGTCTAAATGTTTATCCACAGAGTATGGCTGATAGCAGGGGCACAGGCTATAAAGAGCAGGACAAACAGTAGCTAAAGAGAATGACATGGATCTATAAGCTCATCAGGGTAGACTGTAGAGAGAAAAAAGAAGTTTATAGCATGATACTTTACCTTTAATAAAACAACACCTAAAGCAAACTGCATGCACACAATGTGCACGTGCACTCCAGCTCTGTGCTGCCCAGGATCACATGCCTAGGATGCAGTGCCACAGAAGTCTGAGGGACGTGCATAATGACAGTGGCTTCTCCTTGCACTCCAGAGCTAGAGATGGTGTTCCAAGAGGACCTTATCCCATATGGGAGATTTTCATCACTTGTGTCAATAAAAGTAACAAAACCACAACTGGGTTTAGAAGAAGGTGACCAATAAACTCCATTGCCAGGAACAGTCTGCCTGTTGAAACAGGGCAAGCCCAGCGTTACTTCTGAATACTTGTACTGTTCCTCAGCCTTCCAGACTGGTGTTTTACTCCCTCATACGCATCTGGCCCCCTAGGGTTCGCTCTGTTAGAAACTCCTATCCACCTTTTAAGCAGACTGTGCCTTCCAGAAATGGAACTGGCCTCAGCCAGCCTGGTGCTGCTGTCTGGAGCCACACCTGTCATCTGGTCACACAGAACACTCCCAGGTTTCAAGGTCAACGTGTGCTCTACATGAAATAAGAACCAGACAAACCCAGTTGAGCCTGATGCCGGGGCACTTGGGAGTTGAAGGGAATGAGCCCCTCCTATCTCACTGCTGGTCATTTTTTTTGATGCTTTTGTCAGCAGGAGCTCCCTCGAACAGCACTGGAGGTTTCTGAACCTCATTCTTCACTTTCCAAACCTCATTTCTGAAACCAGCCCTGGTTGAGCCATCCCCCAGGGGCAGGCAGGCTTCTAATTATAGACTCCACAGTCAAGGGGGGGAGGGGGGTTAGAGCCTCGAGGCTGGAGAGCTGGTTCACTTATATAGGTAAAATTAAACAGTTAAAGTGCACACGTGATAAAGGAAAAATTCAAACAGTGTAAAAGGAAATATAGTGAGAAGTAAATTTCTCTCTCATCCAGACACTTTAGACCTGCCATTTCCAACCTTCTCGTCAAGCCCAGGCACTCAGGTGCATGTATGTGTCGCTAGATGATAAATTTCCCCTCTTTTCCCCCTGTCCTCTCCCTCCACAACTTCTTTTTAACAGTTGCTGGCTTATACAAATTAAACATACCAACTGTTTTGCATGAGAATTTTTTGTTTAATATATCTTGGCATTCAGGCCAGATCATTTTTAACAAGCTCTTGAACTACTCATTTTGTCTGGACATGGTGGTGCACACCTGTAATTCCAGCACTTGGCAGGAGAATCACAAGTTCAAGGACAGCCTGGGTAAATTAGTGACTTAGTAAGATCCTGATTCAAAATAAAAAAAATTTAAAAGGGCTGGGAATAGTCCTCAGTCCAGAGGTACTGAGCTTAATCCCTACTACCACAAATTAATAATAATAATTTTTAAAATAAAATAAACAAAATAAAATGTTCACTAGGAATAATGATAATAGGAAGAATTTATATAGTACTCACTATGTTCCAGGCATTGATCTACATCTGTTGGTTTAATATATATTTTACTTTTTTCATGTCTCTTTGAAGGGCTTGAGTTGCATAAATGGAATTATTCAACTGCAGACACTGTTCTCATGTTGGCCAGTGTTTCCCAGTGACATGGTCTCACATCACACTGGGGTGTTACAGTATTGTCACCCTGAAGAACCCTTTGAGGCCATCCTGTATAGCTTCTCTGAGTCAGTTCTTAAGGTAAGAGAAAAGCAAGAGTATCCAAAATAGGATATTTCTTAGACATGCAGTGAAAGCCCTCATTTTCATTATTGCAATTTACATAATTCACATGTGCTAGATTTCCTATGTTGCTAACCTAGCTGTTTCTTCCATTGGTACTCATTTCTCAGAAACGCCAGATACCGTTATTTTAGCAAAACTCAATTCAAAGAAGGAAACAGCAGTTTCTTTATAAGAGTCCCCAACTAATGTCTGAGGAGTGACTCCATGGTTTCCTTTTGGAGTGATAAAAATATTCTGGACTAAGACAGTCATGATGGTTGTACAACCTGTGGGTTTACTAAAAACAACTGAAATGTGTTCCTTAAAATGGTTAAAATGATGACTTTTATATGATGAAGATTTTATCTCAATTTTTTAAAAATGAGGTTAAACTTAAATGTTTCAAAGATTTCTTAGAGCTGTATGATTTAAGAAAATCTTTCTAATGCACAGTAAGTGTTCAATAAATATGGGGCGAATTGAAGTGAAAGAGGAAAAAGAGTCTCCAGTCTTCTGTGGAAAGACCTAGGTGCTCTTTTTATTTGAAAAAATTTCCCTCAACGTTTTTTTTTTCTGAGCTGGAGATTGAACCCAGGGCCTTTGCCCTAAACTATATCCCCAGTCCTTTTTTAAAAATATATTTTATTTTGAGACAGGGACTTACTAAGTCACTAATTTACCCAAGCTGGACTCAAACTTAGGATCCTTCTGCCTTAGCTTCCCAGAGTGCTGGGATTAGATGTGTGCACTACCATCCTCTCTCCTGATCAATTTTTATTATGAAATAATTTTAAAATGCGGGCTAGCTTAAAAGGGAAGCATAATGAATGCCCATGACACCTCCCCCTGGTTCAGCAACTTTTCACATTTGAGGATCTATCTGTCCACATCTGTCTCTGTCTCTAACAAGCTATCTTCCTGTGAAGGCACTGAAAATGATGTGCAGACATTATGACACGACAGGGAAGTAAGGGAGGGAGGGAAGAGAGAGAGAGAGGGAGGAAGAAAGAAAGGAAATTCTTACATACTACCATTATCACACCCACAGTAGCCAACAGTTAATTTTTCAATAACATCTAATATCTAGTCTATAAGCAAATATATCCAATTATCCCTGGGAGTTTTTCCTGCTGGCTTCCTTTGAATAAGAATACAACTGAAGGTCACATTTTGCATTTTTCTGCTATTTCTTCTTTGTCATATGTGCGTGTGTGTGTGTGTGTGTGTGTGTGTGTGTGTGTGTGTCTAGAGTAGTTCACAGACTTTTGTTCTTGTATCTTTTCTTTTACCTTCTTTTCCTTTTTGGGTTTGTTTAACACTGATTGATGAAGAGGCTGGGAATATCCCATGTCTAGTCTCTCTGATGGTTTTCTCTGGCACTGTTTAACTTGTTCCTCTGTGCTCTGGGAGTTCCTGGAGGTACACAGCCAGTGTGTCCCCCACAGGAGTCCTCATGAGAGGTACATTGCCCCCTTTGTAATTAGTGTCATATGTGCGTGACACTTTGGTGCTCTGTGAATATCCTGGTCCCCAACAGATAAGGTAACTTTAGTATTTGTTGATGGTCCTTGAAAGAAAGAAATGTCAAGCCTGTGACTTTCTAAGCCTACCATTTCTGTTTGTAAAGGAAAGCCTTTTTTGCTATGGTTTGAATAAGTGCTCCCCAAAGGCCTATGTATTAAAAACTTGGTCCCCAGCTTGTGGCATTGGAAGGTGGTAGAAGTGGTAAGACGTGGGGCCTAGTGGAAGGAAGTTAGGTCACTGGAGACAAACCCTCATGGGAAGGAGAGATGAGCCCCTTCCTCTCTCCTTCTTGGCTTTCCAGCCACCATGAGGTAAGCAGTTTTCTTAAACACATGCTCCTAACATTATGTACTGTGCCACCACAGACCCAAAGCAATAGGCCAAGTGACCGTGGACTGAAACCTCTGAAACCATGAGCAAAAATAAACCTTTTCACTTTTATGGGAAGAGGCTGATGCTGGGGATGGAAGCCAGGGCCACACACCTGCTAGGCAAGTGCTCTACTACTGAGCTTCACTCCTAAGCCTTCAAATCTTTCCTCCTTTTAAGGTGATTATCTCAAGTACTTTGTTACAATATGGACAGCTGACTAATACATTTTTATATTCCCTTTCTGAAAAAATATGCAGAAAATGACCATGAATGATATACAAACGCTTATATTTTCACCTCTCAGAATTATCTGTTGAAATCTTAACACCATTACTTTTACGTTTTTTTTAAAAAATGATAAGATTGCAGTTAAAGCTCTGAAGTCCCCTCTGCTCCTTAACTTTATGACTCCTTCCTCAGCAAAAGGACTCACCATCATAAATATGGCTCTAGCTTCCAAGCCTGTTTCTATACTTTTATAAGCACATGTTTCTCAATGAGCAATACTGAAAACAGTGTTACTTTGGATGAATTATTTCAAAAAAAATTTTACAGCATTTAGGATGGAACTCAGGACCTCACAGAGGTCAGAAACTGCTCTACCACTGTGCTACAGCTACAGCTCCTAGCATGTTCTTTTCACTGATTTATAGGACTCTACCCTTACGCTCAATCCCTCCTCTATGGAAGAACATTTAGTCTGTTTTCTTCAAGTCCCCACTGTCATGAGCAGCTCTGTTGTGGGCACACCTGTGCATGCCTCTTTATGCAGGAGAGTCTGCTAGGCAGGCGGTTCCCAAACAGAATCTGAGTTTTGGGTTCTACACCTTCCCAATCTTGATGGATAGGGCCAGAATGATGAAACTTACATGCTCCTGCTGGCAATATGTGATTGTCCCATTTCCCCAAATTCCTGTCTGCGTGGGGTAATGTCAGGCTTTAGCTCTTGCCCAGCTAATAGGTGAGAATGGATATCTTGTTGCTTTGATTTGCATTTCCTGCCAGGCTGAGCACAGCTTAGGCTATGGAGGCAAAGGCCCCACCTCCCAGTGCCCTGAAGTTGTGCAGTCACTCACCTGCCTGGAGGAAGGAGCAGTGTAACTAGAGCTGGGAGTGTGTTACTCTAAGATCCAAGTGAGAGCCTGTTCCTTCTCTCCTGTAGAGATGCCTGGGCCTCTAAAGCCCAGCCTAAGTCAGAAGATGTGCTACAGTAGCTACCAATCATGGAGAGAATGTAATAATTCTCAGTTCACAATCTCCTTATATTTGTATGACTAGTAATACTAGCTTACCATGTACCACTTGATATATCTTATTTAATCCTCTCAGGATTTTATTTATTTTATTCCCATTTTGCTGAAGACGAGGCAGAGGGTCAGAGAGGAACAGTGACTTGCTAAAGTCATGGAGTTTTAAGTGATCTGCCACTTTCCACACAACATTTGCTTCTCCACACAACCACCCCATGCCCAGAGGCTCCCTGAGAGGATAAAATGACTTCTCACAGAAGGAAGACAGGTTGTGCTGTCCCTGTACCCCAACCTCCTGGTTCCCATAACTCTGAGCAGAGAATTCATTAACCAAAAAGTGCAGCCTCGTAAATAGCTATCAGGTTTTTGAGTCAGGAGGCAAATAAAGAAGGCAGCTAAGTGATCTTGTCTCACTGCTGCTCAGAAAGGAGAGATGGGTTGGGGCCTTTTAGTTTCTCCTGGTTTGGGGCTTGGTTTTACACAGGCTGGGGAGTGAAGCCACAGGATCAAACATTCTAGAAACTTTAAATCTCTCTCTGTCTCTCAAGTCCTTTTTGTACACATGATGTTGGGCAAAGGTGTAACTGCAGTATCATAAGATCATCAGATTCTAGAAGAGAAGCATCTTGTAGGCAGGGCCTTCAGGACCCTAGCCGGAGCCCACCCAATTTACACATGGGAAAGCTGAGTCTGTGGGCTGCTTTGGAATACCAAATCTTCTGATTAGTCTTCAGAACTCCACAAGTGCTCAGCATACAACATACCTTCCACTAGTGTTTGTTGAATAAATAAATGGATGGAGATAAATTTGGAAATTAAAAACAAGTGAACAAAAGTCCCCAATTCTGATTGCTTTGGGTTCTACTGGCCAAGGCAACCAATTTGAGGAAGGAGAATCAATGAACCAGGTCCTTCATGAGAAGAAGGGGCCCATAGGGAAGTTGTCATTGACTCAGCAGGTACTCACCATGCACAGGCCAGTGACCCACAGAGATCCTAGAGGGACACACATAAAGGCAAAGAACAGCACTGGGACTGGCCCCTGCCACCTGCTCTCCTCTCCTGCCTCCCCATGTCGGCTCTGCTGCAGCCAGCCCTCAGACAGAGCTGGAGACCACTTTGGGACACATGGGCCTTTGCCCTGCTCTTCCCTCTGGTGGGTTGTTCTGTCATGTCCCTTTGCATGACAGAGTCTCAGCTCTAGCATCACCTCCTTTGGGAGGGCTTCCCTGCCACCCTGCCCAGAGACCCCACTGAGCCACTTCCCACCACTTCTGTCAGGTGCATTTCCTCCTCTGCACTCATCTCTGCCAGACAAGGGTTATCTGCTCCCCCAGCCAGAGTGTGTGATCCAGGAGGCCAGGCCTTCCTTGCCCCATCACCAGGCTCCTGGCACCTGGATCTGTGCCTGGAACTTGAAAGTCACCCAACACACAATTGGCGAGTGAGTGAAAGAAGGTAGCTGTGCCTCATTGTGTGCTCAGGCCTTTGTATCCCTTCAGTGGGGACCCCCAGCTGGAAAGGGGAGCAGCGTGTGTGGTTTAGGTGAGGCTGTTGCTGCTGATGATGAGAGAGAGACAGAGGGGGATAGGCATTAGGCCAACAATAAGCTACTACAGTTAGTTGATCACCTACTATGTGTCTGGCACAAACTTGATTTTTAAGTCATTCCATCCTCAGGATAAGACAGATGCTCCCATGTCTAATTTTTACAATGGGAAAGTCAAGGTTTAAAAGACTGAGCATTTTGCACATAGTCCAGGATGTGGTGGGGCTAGGGTTTACTCTTACAAATCTCTGACCTCAGATCCGTGCTCTCCTCACCAGTTCTGGGCTGGTACCCATGATGCCTGGTAACTGGAACCCAAATAGGACCCCAATTTCCTGCTGACTCTATTGTTCTTCTGCCCAGGAACCCATGTCTCTTAGAGAGGACAAGCAGAGTGAGAAGCAGAGACAGCTACCTGCAAAGTCCACAAACATTAATTGAGCACCAACAGTGTATAGGGACACTGGGGACACAGCAAGCTTTAAGTCAAAAGTCCCTTCAATGAGGGAGCCAGAGCCTGTAGGGATAGGGTGAGTGAGAGAGAAGTGAAGGAGCATACAGCAGAGGAAATGGGGTGATGGGACCAGGAGAGGGGTGCAGCGGGCCTGGGCAGTGGTCAGGCTGCTTCTCTGCAGGGGTGATGCTAGCTTCAAAGTCCCTACAAAGGACAGGCAGTCAGTGCACCCAGGAGAGAATGGACTTAGCATAACAGTGGAATAGAAAGGACCCACAGGGGTGCACCAAGAGCAACGGGGAGCTGTTTATTGAATTATTTAAATATTCCACTCATGGAGCAGACAAGCCCCTCTGAACTGAGTCAGATTGGACCAAGTAAGCATCCTGCTTGGGAAAAACAAAAAATGCCTTCTGGTGAAGCCTAGCTCACAGAAAATTTCTCTTTGGGGAGGAAGGTGAATGTGAGTACCCTGGTGATTAGCAAGCTGGAACAATAATAGATGCAGCAGATGGAATAGGGCAGATCAGTGATTCCCATGTTGCTGATGCAGAATTCAAAAGTTTTGGGTAAAAGAGGAAAAAACACTTTAGACCTTTTGTGTTGCAAGACATGAGTTTAATCAGCTGCTACTATTGAAGGTTAATTTCTATTTTCTCTCCTTTTCCAAATAAATGGGGAATTGGCTCTGGTATAGGAGGCTAACCTGGGTCTGGGCCCTTAAACCTCCAGAGGTGGTCTAGCCTGGCTCTGGATCCAAAGTGGCAAAGGATACAAGTCCCCAGGGTAGGAATCGTGAGATCCTGCTCTGGCTGCCTGCCAGGAATTATCATCTTGACTTCTTTTTACTCAAATTTTGTGTTAGCATTTAGTTACTATAACAAAATACTTGAGATTATCAAATGGCAGTTAGTACCAGCCCTCAGAAAACTCTCTAATGGCTTCTTATTGTCCTCATGCTTTTTCTATTACATGTAGTCAGAATCTTAGTCATATTCAACCCACAGCATAAATCTCTGTATCTGCAGGTCCCACATCCACAGATTCAACCACACTTGGATTGAATATGTTTGGAAAATAATTGCATCTGCACTGAACATGCAAACATGCAAGACTGTTTTTTCTTATCATTACTCCCTAACAGTATGAAGATTTTTTCTACAGTGTTTATGTTATGTTAAGTGCAATATGTAATCTAGAAATGGTTTAAAATGTAAAGAGGATGTGAGTAGGTATGCAAATACTAAGCTTTTTTTTTTTTTTTTTTGATACAGAGTCTCACCATGTACTTCAGGCTGGTCTTGAACTTACTGTGTAGTCTAGGCTGGCCTCAAACTCACAGTGATCCTCCTGACTCAGCTTCCCAAGTGCTGGGATCACAGGCATGCACTACCACATCTGGCTTACTATGTCATTTTGTATAAGGATCCCGAGCATACATGGACTTAAATATGGGGAGGTGGTTCCCAGAAACAATCACTAACAGATAGAGAAGAATGACTATATAATGGATAAGTAATTAAGCAAAATTTCACTTTTTCTGAATTGTACATACTTGTGATACATAATAAATACACACATTGTGGGAAATAAATAAATATATATATATATATATATATATATATATATATATCTTCATTCTTCTCCTTCCCTCCTTCCCCTCTCTCCCTTTCACATCTCCAGAAGGTTTCCCTCCTTGTTTTCTATCATCTGTCTTTTATTTTGTGCTTTAAGTTATTTATATTTTGGATTTTTCATATAAGAGAAACCACACAATATTTACCTTTCTGTATCTGGTTTAATTCACTTAGCATTATGGTCACATGGTGCATCCATTTTTCTCAAATGATTCAAATTTATCCTTCTTTACAGCTGAATAATGCTCTATTGTGTATAAATACTATATTCCCCTTAACCAATCATCTGTTGATGGACATATAGTTCACTTCCAAGATTTAGCTATTATGAGTTGTGCTGCTATAATCATGGATATACATGTATCACCATAATATGATGTCTTTAACCCTTCCAGTAAGATACCTAGAAGTAATATAGCTGAGTCAAATGGAATTTCTATTTTTAGCTTTTTGAGGAATCTCCATACTAACGTCCGTAGTGATTGTACATTCCCACCAACAATGTAGAAAGGTTCCTTTTTCCCTACAACCTTGCAAGTATTTGTTGTTTCTTGACTTTTTGATGAGGGCTGTTCTTTCTGGAGTAAAATGGAATTCCAGGGTTGTTTTGATTTGCATTTCTCTAATGATCAAAAGTGCTGAACACTTTTTCATGTATTTATTGGCCATTTGTATTTCTTCTGAGGAGTGTCTATTCATTTCAGTTGCCTATTTTTTTATTGGGTCTTTTATTTTGAAAGGTCTAGTTTTTGGAGGTGTTCTTTATAGATTCTAGATATTAGTCCTCAGAGGAGTAGCTGGCAAAAGGTTTTTTTCCCCCCATTATGTTGATTGTCTCTTCACTCTGTTGGTTTTTCCTTTGCTGTGCAAAAGCTTTTAATTTGATGTAATCCCATTTGTTGATTCTTGATGTTATTTCTTATGCATTTAAGGTTCCATTCAGAAAGTCCTTGACTATCTATGCCTATGTCAAGAGTGCGCTTGCAAGGCAGGCGCAGGCACCACTGAGCTAAATCCCTGGCCCAAGAGTTTTACCTACTTTATCTTCCAGTAGATTAAGCATTTCTGCTTTAATATCTATGTCTTTGGTCCATTTTTATTTTATTTTAGCTCGTGATGAAAGATATGGGTCTAGACTCATTCTTCTGCATGTGTATAGCCAGTTTTTCCCTCACCATTTATTAAGGAGGCTGTCTTTTTTTTTTTTTTTTTTCTGTACCAGGGATCGAACTCTGGTCCTTGTGCTTGCGCAGCAGGCAACAAAACCACTGAGCTAAATCCCCGGTCCTAAGGGGCTGTCTTTTCTGCAGTGTATGTTTGGATCAAATGGCTGAATGTGCCTGAGGTTGTTTGTTTATTCTCCATTCTGTTTCCTTGATCCATAAGTCTGTTTTTGTGCCAGTACCATGCTGTTTTATCACTGCAGCTTTGTAATATAACTTGACAGCTGGGATTGTGATACCTCCTGCCTTGCTCTTGTTGCCCAGGATTGCTTTTGTGATTGAGTCTCTTCTAGTTCTATATAAATTTTAGGATTTTTTTCCTAGTCCTGTGAAGAATATTATTGATATTTTTGTTGGAATTATAATAATCTATATATCAGTTTTGGTAATATGGCCATTTTGACAGTATTGGTTCTGTCCAGGAATAGGGGCTGTCTTTCCATTTTCTGATGTCCTTGTCAATCTCCTTTTTCAGAGTACTACACTAAATTAATTCTATACTATATTAAGTGTGCTGTATTACACTAGGTTAATTTCTAAATATTCCTAGTACTATACTAGGTTAATTCCTAGGTATTTAGGAATTTACATTTTTGGTGTATAGGCACACTTATTTTTGTGTGTTTATTTTGTATCCTACTATTTTGCTGAATTTGTTTATTAGTTCTAGGAGTCTCTTAGCAGAGCTTTTTGGCTCTTCTACGTAAAGGATCATATAATTTGTGAATAAGAATAGTTTGATTTATTCCTTTCTTATACATATCCCTTTTATTTCTTTCCCTTGCCTGATTGCTCCAGGGCTTCAAATACTATATAGAACAGTAATGGTGGAAGTGGATACCTTTGTCTTGTTCTTGGTTTTAGAGAAAATGCTTTCAATTTTTCTCCATTCAGTGTAATGTTGGCAGTGAGTTTGTCATAAATGACTTTTAGCAGTTTGAGATAAGGTCTTTCTGTACTTATTTTTGTTAGGACTTTTATTGTGAATAAATGTAGAATTTTTGTCAAAGGCGTTTTCTCTATGTATTGAGATGATGGTGTAATTTTTGTCTTTGTTTCTGTTTTTGTGATGTATTATATTTATTTACTTCTGTAGGTTGAACCTTCTTTGCATCCCTGGGATAAAGCCATCTTGGTCATGATATAGGATTTTTTAAAACTATTTGGTGCATTCTGTCTGCTAGTATCTTCTTGAAGCTTTTTACATCTATGTTCAGTAAGCAAATTGGCCTGTAGTTTTCTTTTTTTGTTAACTCTTTTTCTGGGTTTGGGATCAGAATAACACTAGCTTCCTGGAATAAGGTTGGCAATATTCCTTTCCTTTCAATTTCATTGAAGAGTCTGCAGATTATTGATATTAAATCTTCTTGAAGTTCTGGTAGAATTCTGAGGTGAATCCATTTGGCCCTGGGCTTTTCTAGGCTGTTTTTATTACTGCGTCTATGTTATTGCCTGTTATTGGTCTACTCAGGGTTTTTATGTCTTCTTGATTCAGTTTTGATAATCCATATTTGTCTAGGAATTTCTCCATTTCTTCTAGGTTATCCAATTTATTATAATATAAATTTTCAAAGTAGTTTCTTATAATTGTTTGGATTTAGGTTGTATCAGTTGTGATTTAAACTTTTTTATTTCTAATTACATTGATATGGGGTTTTTCTTTCCTTGGTAAGTTTGGCTAAGAATTTATCAATTGTGTTTATCCTTTCAAAGAACTAACTCTGATTAATTGATACTTTTAGTTGTAATTCCATTAATTTCCACTCTGATCTTTATAATTTTTCTTTCTATTAATTTCAGATTTGGACTGTTCTTGTTTTTCTAGGATCTTGAGGTTCAATATTAGGTTATTTTGGGGGGATTGCTCTATGCTTTTAATGTGTGCATTCACAGCTATAAACTTTTAGAACTGCTTTCATCGTGTCTCATAGTTTTTGGTATATTATACTTCTATTTCATTTGATTCTAAAACTTTTTATTTCTTTCCTGATTTCTTCTGTGAGCCATTGAATATTTAATAATGTATTATTAATCTTCATGTGTTTGTGTAATTTTCTGTGGTTCCTTTTGTTGTTGATTCCTACCTTCTTTCCACTATGGTCTGATAATTTGCAGGGGTATTTCAATTATTTTTATTTATTTAAGTATGCTGTATGGCCAAAGATATGATTTATTTTAGAAAAAAAGTTCTGTATGCTACTAAGAAAATGTGTATTCTGTTGTTAGATGAAACACTGTAGATATCTACTAAGTCCATCTGTTCAATGGAGTGGTTTAACTAATTTGTTAATTTTTTATCTGGTTGATCTGTTTATTGTGAGAGTGAGGTATTGAAGTCTTCTGCTATGATCATAATGCTATCTGTCCTTTATGTCCAATAGGTTTTTTTAGGAAGTTGGTTGCACCAGCACTTGGCGCATAAGTAATTGTATATTTTTTTTCCTCTCCCTGTTGAATTGCTCCCTTTACTAGTATGTAGTAGCCGTCTTTGTCTCTCCTGATCAATTTTGGCTTGAAGTCTGCTGTGTCTGAAAATAAGATGCCTATTCCTGCTTGCTTTCAGGCTCTGGTTGCATGGAGTAGCATTTCCTTTTCTCATCTTTGTTATATGAGCTTCCTTTTGGATGAGGTGTGTCTCCTGCAGGCAATATAATGTTGCATTTTGTTTTTTGGTCCAATAAGTCTTGTCTTTTGATTGGGGAGTTGAGACAGTTAACATCGAAAGTATTATTATAAAGTGTTTACTGAATTTTGTCATTGCATTATTTTTCCAGTGCTAATTTTTTTCTCCTTTTAACTATTCCAGTTAGGTGTACTGCATAAATTCCTTTGGGCTTTTTGGTGCTGGTGGCCTCCCTGTCTCTGTCTAGGATTCCCTTAACTATTTTCTGCAATACTAGTTTAGTGGCCATGTGTTTCTTTAGGATTTCTTTAGCATGAAAAGTCTATTTTCCCTGTCAATTTTGAAAGCTAATTTTGCTTGGATTAACAATTATTTTCTTTTAGTGCTTGAAAGGCTGCTCCAAGCTCTTCTAGCCTTTTAAGTTTATCCTGGGAAATTCACTATTATTCTGACAGGTTTGCCTTTATAGATTACTTTCCATTTTTCTCTAACAGCTTTTTATTTCTTTCCTTTTGTTGAATTTCTGGAATTTTGATTATGATGTGTTGTGGAGAGGTTTTTTTCTGCTCGTGGCTATTTGTGGCCTCTTGTATTTTATTTCTTTCCCAAGATTTGGAAAGTTTTCTGCTGATTTCAGTGAATAAATATTTTATATCTTTTGATTCATCTTCTAATTTTTTCTATTTTTCTATAATTCTGAGGTTGTTTTGAAGTAATTTAGTACCTGATGGCACTTTGCATGGCATCATGTCATTTTTAGGGTACCACTGAGTTTATGATCCACTACATCCACCATGTCTTCTATTTCTGACACTCTGTCTCACATTAGTCAAATCAGCTACCTATGCTCTCGACTGAATTTCTATGCTTGTATTCCTGCTTGCTTTCTTTTCATAATAGCTAATTCTTTAAAACTGTGGTCATTCATATCTTTTATTGTCTTATTTAACTCAATTCATTTGTTCATTTTCTCTTTAAGCTCATTGAACATTTTATTAGTAAATCCCTTATTTAATAAAATCTTCTTCAAGTTCACTAAATATCTTATGTATTTCTTCTTTCAGGTCTTCAAATATTTTCACCATTTGGTTTTTTAGTTCTTTGTCTGTAGCTTCCTCTGTGTCAGTGCCCATGAAATCAGCTTTTGGGAAGTTAGGGGGTTTAGAAGGCTCATATTCCCTTGCTTTATCATGTTTCTATTGTTTTTACTCTTTGGGTTGAAAATCAGAATAGAGAAACTGTCACTACTGTGGAAATCTCTTTAGTTAGATTTGTCTTCCTATGATGTGTCCTTCTGTTTGATTATGTGTCAGTGTTTATAGCCTTCTTCAACCTATGTAGTGTAATAAAATCAGTCCCAGTTGCTTCATTGCAAGAGAGAGCAATTATCTCTCCAACTATATATCAATTGTATAATTTAAAACTTGTTTTGACAATTCCATACCTTTTTCTCCCTTTTCAATAACCCAGAAAGACAATGGTTTGGTTTTGATGACAAGCAGGTTGGGATGTAGAGGATGAGGAGAAAGAGTGAGGAAGAAGAAAAAAGAAAATATAATTTAGAAAGAAAGAAAGAAAAAAGCAGAGATAACAGCAAATGAGAGTAAGAACAAAGATAGGAGTTTGGTAGTGATAAATTTTTTCAGCTTTTGTTTTGTCTTGTCTTGTTTTTTGAGACAAGGTCTTGCTATGTAGTTCAAGACGGGCCTTGAACTCACTGTGTAGCCCAGGATGGCTTTGAGCTCACAGCGATCCTCCTGCCTCAGCCTCCTGTGTGCTGGAATTACAAGCATGCACTACCACATCTGGCTCTTTCTTCTTTTTAAATTTATTATCTCTAGTATTTTGCTACAGTAATGGAAAGCTGACTCACACCCTGACCTTCCATTCTAAAGGAGGCCTAGCCCTCATCTAACACAGTAAAACCTGTATTCATACTCTCTTAATTGCCTCTCTTAATTGTTTCCCACACACCCTTACCACAGCTTTAAACTACAGGTGGAGCATCCCTTATTTGAAATGCTGGGGGCCTTTAAACATTTCATATTTTAGAGTTTTTCGGACTTGGGAATATTTGTATATACTATTTGCATACACTTTATCAATGAACCATTTGCATTGCTCCAACAGTCTGAAATTTTTTGCCTATCAAGTTCTGGTAGGGTCAAGCTGTGTAGTTTTTGGCTCCTCAATAAGCAGATGCTGAGAAGATAAGTACCAGAGGTTTATTTGGGAATTGTGAGTCAGAGAGTAGATAAATGACATGAGGAAGGGACAGCATCCAGGAAAGGGCATGTTACTGTGGCAGCAAGTACACAGGCAGCTGGTGCACAGTCTTATGAGGAAACTGGAAAATGGTGTAAAACTTACACTCGGGTAAGAGGGGCTGGGAATTTACACAGCAGTCTTATCGATCCTCTTGGCTGAAGGCTGTTCCCAGGCACATGAAACATTGGCACTTCTGCCTTACCCTGAAGGCAAGCATAGGAGCCCCTGCTGCTCTAGTGGGGACCCCCAGGCTCAGCAATATGGGCCCTGGTGATTGGAAGCTTCTTTGGCCCAGTGTAGCAGGAAGACCCAAAGGAGATTCATGAGAGGCCCTGACAGGACCATGTTGAATTTGACCATTTGTTCCCAGCCCCTATCATGGAGCCTGGCACATAGCAGGAAGTCCATGAGTATTTGTCAAATACTAGAATTTTCAGAACTGTGTGCTAGGACTAGGACTTGCTCTTTGCAGGGGCTCCTCATGTTATTGAAGACAATTATTGAGCACCTTTCTATTGGAGGGCCCTGTGGGAAGAGTGCAGGAGCCTTACACAGTAGAGATATGATTAGAGGAGGGTGCCAGGCCTGGAGCCTGCCTCAGCTGCATCCTGTGGAGGAGAGGACATTGGGTGGCAGACACCACACATTCTGTCCTGTTGGGTTGTCCTGCCCAGACTCCACGAGGCAGGAAATCCGCAAGGAGATGGCACTCACTGCTTCAGCCAGCATCATTCAAAGCTGTCCCAGCTGAGGCCTGAGCTCTCCATCACAGCTCCTTTAGAAGAAACATGTTCTCTGCCCTCAAAACATCCACAGTCTGGTTGAAAAGACAAGACATCACTCTACACAGAGCTGGATAAAAAGACCACATCTAAGGAAAACAGTTCAAGGCATAAATACTCAATTGCTACTCTCAAGCACACGTCCATAATCACAGCACTAGGGAGGCTGAGGCAGAAGGATGATCTCAAGTTCAAGGTTAGCCTGAGCTACACAGTGAGTTCAAGGCCATCCTGAACTCTATAGCAAGACCCTGTCTCAAAAAACAAACAAAAAAGTAGAGTCAAATGCTACTTTCAGATGGCTGAGCTCACCCTGGGCCATCAGATCAGGGAGGTTCTAAGGCATTAGACGGTAAAAAAGACATATTTAGTGCCACGGCTTTTAAAATGTGGACCTTTAGGAACATTTGTCCAAAGCACAGCAGTGACAATTCCTTGACCTTCTCCACTGGAACTGCAGGTTCCCCCAGCCCTGGGGAGGGAGGCCCTGGGTGTCCTGGGTCTGGGCTGATGCTGTCCCTGCCAAGGCTGAGACTTCTAGAAGAGGCATGGGAAGGAGCAGCCAGGGCTCACAGCTGCAAAGTATCAGAGGTCCCATATCCCTTAGGGTATGAGTTTTATATATCTGTCATCTATGTGTATCTTAAAGGACTTTTGCAGATGGAACAAGAGTGCACCAGCCCCTAGTTCTAGAAGTAGAATTTCTCCCACTGTCCACTTCTCCCAACTTCTCAGCCCCTGGCTGAGGGTGGGCACTGTTCTAACTCCCAACACCCCAGGCTGCCTCTGCCTCTTGTACTTGATGTACATGAGTGATAATCAGTTTTTGCTTTGTTTTGGGTTGTTTGTTTGTTTATTTATTATTTAAAAGCTCACTCCTCACAATGTTGCCTAAGGTAAGTCTTGAACTCCTGGGCTCAAGCATTATCCTCTTGTCTCAGCCTCCTCAGTAACTAGGACCACAGGCACATGTCACCATGCTTTGTTTCCCACTTTAAAATTTTTTTTAAAATTTATGTAGTACTGGGGCTAGAACCTAGGGCCTGGAGTCTATTAGGCAAGTGCCCAACCAAAGAGCTCCAGCTTAACATTTTTAAAATAAATTTTTAATTTTGGAGTGATTTCAGAGTCCTAGAAAAATTGAAAAGATCTGATAAAGTTTAGCATTAACTGAGAGACTCAGTCTTTATTGGGGTTTCACTACAGCATCCCCGATATCCCTCACCTAATCCCAGGTCTCATACACTAATTTAGTGATCCTGTTTCCTTGGTCGCCTCCAACCTGTGACAATTTCTCCATCCTTCCTTTCTTGTCCCCTCATGGACAGTTGGGAGGAGTGTCAGGAAAGAGCTCAGAGCACAGCTGTGTGCACATTTATGAAGGAAGCGGCCATAGGCTGCTCAGTGAGCCAAGCCAAGGGCCAGTGCAGAGGGCACTCTTACAGAAAGCTATGCCATTCACCCAGCTTCCCCGATTCTTCCTGTTGCTAGGAAGAGCTGCCTGCCCTCCCACCTGGTCCTTCAAGAGAGCTCTTTGGGATTTAGGAGAAGTTTTGCCCCAGTCCCACAAGGCCCCTACCAGGGACTGAGAGAATCTGGGCCTGTATTCCCTGCACCTGGAAGAGGGGCAGAAGCCCAATGCATCTTCCATCTGCCCACCTGGAACTCTTGCCCAGAACCCCTGCCCGGGACCCCTGCCCAGTCCCAAATGCTATAAAAGGACATAGAGAGCCACTGTCCTGTGGGTTACATCATCAACAGTAACCACACGGAAAATAAAACTGAAACCGAAAACAGATTTCTTAATCTGTCTATGTTAAAATGACAATAATAAACTCCCTACTGAGCAAGAGATGGAGAGAGGGGGAAGGGAAGGGAAGAGAGAAGAACAAGATAAAAACAGAATTCAGTGTTATGTGCATACTAAACTAAAATCAAAATGGACCAAAGATCTAAATATTAAAACAGAAACATTAAATCTGGTGGAAGATACAATA
This sequence comes from Heterocephalus glaber, assembly GCF_053883595.1. NCBI lineage: Eukaryota > Metazoa > Chordata > Mammalia > Rodentia > Bathyergidae > Heterocephalus > Heterocephalus glaber. The sequence continues at coordinate 1,579,090 of NW_028258484.1, forward strand.
GGTACAACCTTGAATATGTTAGTGTAGGCAAAGACTTTATGAACAAAACTCTGATCCCACAGGAAATATCACTAAGAATCAACAACTGAGATCTTAACTTACTAAAAAGATTTTGCACAGCAAAATAAACCACCAGTAGAGTGAAGAGACAACCCATAGTGTGGGAAAAAATTTTTGCCAGCTGTTCCTTAGACAAAGGAATAATATCTAGACTATATAAAGAACACAAAAAAATCAGATCCCCCACAAATTTAAAGACCCAATCTAAAAATGGGCATCTGAAATAAATAGACATTTCTCAGATGAAGTAGAAATGGCAAATAAATATATGAAAAAATGTTTAACATCATTGGTTATAGGGAACAGGGAAGGGGACATTGCCAGAACCCCTGCAGTAAGTCCTGGCCTCTTGTGAGCCACTAAAGCACAAGGCAAAAGAATAAAGACAGGAAACAAGACTTAAAAAGAAGAAGCTGGGTCTTGGGACTGATCAGTGCTGCTCTAGGCAGCAAAGACAAAGGGCCCCAAGCACATCCAGTATTTATTGAATACAACTGTGGGAAGGAATAGGGAGATGGGTATGCTTTGGAGGCATCTAGTGAAATACTGCTGAACACCTAGCATGATAGCACCAGGCAGGGCTGTTAGAGATAACCACTGCTTATCTTGCCTGGATAGAACAAACAGGTACTGGGCCTGGGTGCAATTAGCAAGCAAACCATTGGGTCAGTGAGAAGCCATAATTCAAGGGAAAGGATTTTAATTGAGGTCCCACTGACCTCAGCTGCACATAACTCAGCAGAGCCCTGGCACTTCACAGACCAGGGCCTAGGTTTCCATAGCAATCACTGGGAAAGGGGCTATACTTGCCCAGTCCGCCATCTGAAATATCCATTTGAGTCACGTCGAGCTTCACTCTGACTCTTGATATAAAACAATATAGCTGAATTATAGAAAGCAAGAAGCAGGTGCCACTTAGAGCCCACTAGTACTGGGCAGGAATGTCTGCTATAACTGGTCATTCAACAGATGCAAATTAAAACAACCCTAAGATTTCATCTCACTCCAGAAAGAATGGCTTTTATCAAGAAGTCAACCAATAACAAATGGTAGTGAGTCTATGTGAAAAAGGAACACTTCTCCTCTGTTGGTGGGAGAGTAGACTGGTACAACCACTGTGGACATCAATGTAGACATTCCTCAAAAAACTAAAATTAGAGGTTCCTTTTGACCACCAATTCCTTTTCTTGGTATCACCCAAAAGAATTAAAAGCATCATACTACAGCAATAATAGGCACACCCATGTTTATAGCAACACAGTTTGTAATAGCTAAATCTTGAAAACAGCCCAAATGCCCGTCAACCAATGAATAGATAAAGAAGATGTGGGGTTTTTTATATAATGGAGTACTACTCTGCCATAAAGAAAGATAAGCTTGAGGCATTGATAGCTAAATGGATGCACCCTGAGACAATACTCTTAAGTAAAATAAATCAGACACACATGTAAAGATCACATAGTTTCTCTGGTATGAGAAACTAAAAGTGTAAATAAGGACCAAAATGTATAATGGTTATTGGGAAATGGGAAGAAAATGTTCAAATGAGAAGGGGAACAAGGAAGGTGGAGGAGAAAAGAAAAGAAGGGACAAGAAAAAAGACGGAAAGAAATAAAAATGGAAACAAGGCTTTTGTAAATAAAGAGGGGAGTTGAAGTTAGAGTTGAAGGGAGGAGAGGGGAATGAGAAAAGAAGAAGAAGCAAGATATATAATGTACAGCAACAAATTCCCTATGATGTATATTATCATTGTGTATATCTAAAATGTACCAGTAAAATAAAAAGTAAAAATAAATAAATAAAAATGTTTAAATGAAGTGTTATGTGCATGTACCAACTCCCCACAATGAATGTAATCATTATGTACTGGAAACATGTACTAATAAAAAAATAAACTCCCTGCATGTTAAGGTCCATAACATATTGTCATGGAACAGTAACTATGTACAGATTGAAAGAAACTGAGGACAGTAGCACTGCTTTGCATTTCTGCACATCTCTTTAATGTCTGGCTCACAATGCAGCTAGACTGAGACATTTGTTCCAGGGGCCAGTCCCAGGGGACGTGTTGTTAGGTACAAGTGTTGGGGACAATCCTCCTCATACATATCTGTTGTTGACAAGGGAGGGCTCCCATTGGAGATCTTGCAGGGGCTCCCAGAGAATTCTTTGAGAACCACCAATCTAGGGCACTACAGAAAAGGGCTGCCAAGGTGGGAGGGCTATGGGGTGCCCAGAGGGATGCAGAGGCCTCCATGGAAGAGCCTGGGGTACCCAGCTTCACATGTGAGCTCTGCCCCCCTCTACCAAGTGACCTTTCTGAGCCTGTTTTCTGCTCTGTAAAATGGGGTCAGGCTGCTGTAAGCTCTGCCAGAGGTAACACTGGGCAAGTAATTAAACCCTTACCTGGCTCACCTGGCTCATGCCCCACCTCCCCGTCAAAGGCTCAGGTCTCCCTGTCTTTTATCACTGAGTGGCAGAGGCCTCCCTCCCCCCGACCCCAGAAGACCAACACAGGGCAAACTGTGGGAGAGGAAAAGTGAAGAGACAGCAGGGGGTCAGAGGCCTGGGTGCTCCCTTAAGGTCTCTAGAAGGAAGAGCCTGAGAAGAAAGAAGGGAGGGAAGCACCCCAAGTCAGGCCCAATCTGTGTCCGCTCTTGGCTGAAGTATTTGAAGTACTTTTTTTTGTCGCATGCTGGGTAGAGCCCAGGACCTCAGACATTCTAGGCAGTGCTCAACCCCTGAGCTGCACCACAGCCCTGGAGTGTGTGAATTCTATTCCTGACTGAAGTGTCTGGGATTTTTTATGATCAGCAAAATAGGGTCACCATGAACATTGTTTTACCCATATTATAGTGAAAATGTTGATGTACCTGTGGAGCACTTACCCAGGGACCTCCTCGTGGAAGTGTGTGTTTGGCTTTAGGGAATATTACCCATCATTTAGCTATTTTCCAAAGTGTTTGTGTGCCAAGCCCCGAGTGGCTGAAGGGTTTACGGGGTGAGAAATGATGGTGAGAGATTAAGAAACTTAAAGAATAAGAAAAAGACGACAATAAAGTTTACATAGCTGAGGCCAGGTGGAAACTCTTTGTCCTGATGAGACAAAAAGCTTGGCCTGCATCCTCAGCACCTTTATTTACAATGTAGATAAGGAAACCGGAAGGGGATCCCTGATTGGAACAGAGAATGGCTAGGGTCTGTAGGAGATAATGTTTGATGTTTCTCTGGCAAATGGGTGGGAAGGAAGATAATCCTCTTCTAGGCCAGACCTTACTCCACCATGCCCTCTTGTCACCTGTTCTCCTCCCATGGGGCCCTGCCTCATCAGCAGGAGGAGGCCTGGCCATAATGATCTGTAGAACATTGCTCCCAGCATCTCCCCTTGTTCAGTTTTGTAGCTGTAGCTTATGATGATGTCTCAAGGCAATTTTATTGAGATGTCTTAGGAAGACTCTGTGGAGGACCAGCAAACATTATCAGTAGCAACAGGAACATGCCCTCACACCTTGAGTCATTTCAGAAAGATCTGGGTTCAAGTTTCATGTGGCTTCTTAAGAGCTGTGACACTTTGGGCAAACTTCTCCAAGTCTCAGTGTACCCATCTGTAAGTGGAACAACGGTTCTCACCTGAGAGGGCTGACATGAAGACCAAGCGAAGTGAAAGCTCTCACCATGAGTGGCACATCTTCTCCCTTCCTCCGAATCCACAGGAGACACCTCCAGTGAGGGCATGGGGAGGATGCAAAGCTGTCTTATGTCCTAGGAGGCTAAGTCTTCCACTGTGGTTTGAAGTGCTCCCCCACCAAGTTCATGTGTTAGAAACAATCCTCAGATTCACATGTACATGGTATTGGAGGTGGGGTCTTTACAGGTGATTAGGATTAGATGAGGTAACCGTTGTTCTGCCTTGCCATGGAACCCTGTCTGCCATGTTACGATGCAGCATAAGACCCTCCTCAGACACTGAGCAAATGCCAGCACCATGCTCTTGGACTTTCAGCCTCCAGAACTGTGAGCTAACTAAACTTTTATTATAAAAGTTTATCCCTGACCTCAGGTTTTTGTTAAAGCAACAGAAAACAGACTAAGACATCCTGGATTTTTGCTTCCAGAAACAACGGATCTCTGGCATCAGGAAGGCTCTCAACTCTCCAAAGCTCATTCTCCTACCCACAATAGGGCTTCTCCAGCTGTGCAGCCCCACTCTGAGCCACCATCTGCCCCCCTGACTTAGAGCCCAGAGAGGTGCCCGGGCAGAGCTGTGGACTCATTCCCCAACAGCCTGTATCCTCCATCCCCTGGCCATTGATTGTACCACCCACCTCAGTAGAGGACTGCACCCCAGGGTGGGGGCCATGGCCAGCACGTGGCTGTCCCCTCTGCCCCTACAATCAGCATGCTATGAATGAGAGAGTGTAATGCCCTATTTTGAGTCACTTTGGAGACAAGGCACAGGTATTACCCACTTTTGAGTGACAACAGACACCCAAGACTAAGTAACAGTCATCATCCACTTCTGTAATGAGCAGTGGCTATCTCTGTACACCAGGCAGAGCCCTCACCTATCACAGCCGCCCCACACCCCACACCTCTGCCAGCAATCCCTTGTAGCTGTTCTCTTGATGCACACCTGCACACCATACCCCCTGTTAATTCCTTTATGCCTCAGCTCTCATGTCCTTCAGGGAGGCCTCACCTGGTCACCACCCTAAGGTACACCCCACTTGTTCACCTCTGTCCCTCAGCCCTTCCCTCATTGGTCCCCTTCACAGTGTACGATGGCTTCAAGTTTTGGATGCTTGCTTATCATGCTTATCTCCTCAAGGGAAGGCAGCACCAGGGAGTCTGTAGGTTCACTGATGTGTTCCTGCAGTCTGGAAGGGAGTAGAAGCTCAGGAGACACTGGGCCAGTAGCTGGATGCATTTCATAAGGCAGAAAACAGATTTGGAGATAAAAGGCCAGCCACACGTCACAGTGAATTGTGACTACTGGCATCACTGTAACTACAACTGACGTTTCCTAAGCATTTACAGTGTGCCAGACTGAGCTAACCCTGGATATACATGATCTAGAAGCCCATGCGTGCTGCCATCTTGGCCATGACACAGAGGCATGCAGCTGATTGCACACCACACTGAACTTGGACTCCTCTACCTGACTCCCTCCCTGCATTCCACATAGGGACAGTGGCCTTGACTCCCCTGTGCCCTGTACCCTCCACTCCCACCCAATTTATAAACAAACTGTATAGGCATCACCTTCAAAATGATTCTGGGGTTATTAGCCAGGGAGCCTCCCGCTGGCCCCTCCTGAGGCCTGTGCTCCTCCTCATTATGACTTCTACCAGGAGCTGATGTGACCTGTTAGCACCTAAGCCACAGCCTAGCTGTCCTTGGCAGAACCCTCTGCCTGCTCCCTAGCTGCTCCAAGTGAGAACCTGGGTCCCTACCAGGGTCTTTTCCTGCTACTCTGTCCCTGCCTGCCTCACTCACTCTACCCAGACATAGGACTCCTCTCTGGACCTCAGGTGTGTTGATCACACTCTTGTCTAGGAGTCTCTGCCTGGAACGTTCTTTGCAGATATCTGCTTGGGTGATCCATCACCTCCTACAAATCTTGGTCAGATCTCATCTTGTCAAGAAGACCACCTTGACCACCGACTGATGTATGGCCCAACAAGTAGTATATGGGGAAAGGAGAAGGGAGGAAAGGAAGGCAAAAAGGATCCACACAGCCATTTTTATTCCAGTGGAATCAATTTACATTGAGGTTCCAAGAACAACCCAGAAGCAGCTGCAAAGAGAAAGATACCAGGGGCCGGGGATTTAGCTCAGTGTTTCCGCCACCTGCCTCAGAAGTGCAAGGACCCGAGTTCTATCCCCAGTGCCAAAAACAGAGAGAGAAAAAGATGCCAAAGGCCAACGTGAATGTGGAGTGGCTGTAGGGAGCTTGCCTCATTTGCCCTGACAGTTTTTGAGGCTCGAGATGTAGGAGTCTCATATGTGGGGAGCCCCTTTCTTGTCGCTCCCAGCCCCATTCTCCTTTCAACCCAAACCTTGACCGCCCACCAGGAGTCCTGGACAACACAAGGAGCCTGCCATCTCATGGCCGGAAGAGAAGTCAACAACCCTCAAAATGACTCATCCCACCTCTGCTCCAAACCCATGACTCTGCCCCTCCTGAGGAGACACACAGAACTAGCATGAGAATCCAGACTCTGAACTCTGGTCCTGTGGACACCACAAGCTCAGTGTGTGATCTCAGACTAGCTACATCTTAGCCTCTCCCAGCCTCAGTTTCCCCTTCCATCAAAATCAGAGGAGTGGGCTGCCATCACCAGCTCTCTATTTGTAGTGTCTATAAGTACAACACACACAGTTGAACCAGGAAGAAGCCTTCTACACCTTGGCTGTGGTGGCCTCCCAGACCATGTTTCACTCTGACGCTGTGGCTGCTGCACCTGGGCCCATTGTGCCCAGACCAAGTCTAGTTTCACCTGGCACCTCCTCCCCACACACTCTTCCCTCCTGGGAGGGACTAGGGTTTCACACCAAGCAGCAGGGCTGTAAATAGCAGCCGGCCACTCAGAGGCCAACCCTCCCAGGCCCCAAGGAGGAAGTGAGAGGGAGGCAGCACCTGTGTGTTTCCTGCAGAAAGTCCTGCTTCTGCAGCGACTGGCCACCAGGCTCCCCAGAGCCCTCAGACCTGCTCCCACCTCAAACCTGGGGGAGCGGGGATCAGCAACAGTGACACAAGGTGGGAGACAGGCATAGCTGACCAGGGAGGGTGCTGGGCCTACTGATGATTCTTGGTCCTACATTGTTTTGAGCTGCACCTTCTTGATAAGGCTGTGGTGACAAAACTGTAGAGAAGAGGGCTGTGTAAACAAAGCCTAAAGAAGTCCTTGGGGGATGGGCCAGGAAAGCTCAGAGTAAATTCCTTTGGGAGGTCACTTGAAAATCAAAACATTCCTGCACTCATTTCCTAAGCAAAACAAGATTTGGGGTACCAAGATGTCTGAAGATACCCTGACCCTTAGCAGGTCCCTGCAGGTGGATTGGAGGAGTGGATTCACACAGCCACAAGGAGATGGGAGCAAAGGCATTTGCTGCAGCATTATCTGAGGTGGCAAAACTCTAGGGGGCTGGCAAGGAGGAGGCTGCTCTTGGCCCTGGCCAGCCTTTCCAAAGGGCTCTTCCAGTCAATTCTTCCCTTCCTCAGGACTTTGTTGGCTTCCTGCCCAAACTCTTCATGTACAGCAGAAGGAAAAACAGATAAGCAATATGACATATTCCCATTAGGGAACACTCTACTGCAGCTCAGGGGAATGGGCTGCTCAAACTCACAGTGAGGCAGGGGGGAAGCCAGGTGACAGTGTGGATCCGTTTCTGTACATTTAAACACAGATCTAAATAGCACTAGAAGGCTGGGGATGTAACTCAGTGGTGCCACTCCTTCAGCTCAGTGGTGCTGCGCCTGCCTGGCAACCGCAAGGTCCTGAGTTCAATTCCCGGTACCAGAAAAAAAAAAAAAAGAATAAATAGCACTAGATACCATTAATCAACTCTTACCTATAGGTGAAATTCAAAACAATGGGCTGGAAACCTAATGTCCCAACACAGTTTTCCTCTATGGAGGCAAACAGGGTTGGTGGGTTTAAATTTTAACTGTATTGCTTTATGCCAGTAGCATAGCTCAGTGGCAGAGCACTTGACTGGCACATGTAAAGCCCTGAGTAAACTCCCAGTAAGGGAGGCAGGTAGTTTTTTGCCTATGTTGTTTAACAAACTCTTTAAAAGAAAAAGAGAAAACTCAATCAGTTTTAAGCAAGGCCCATTGGGATGTGTGTTCAATTATTTCTTGTACTGCTCTAAATACTAAATTCTTTTCCACATGTGTTCAACTGCGGGGTTTCTGCATCGTTTTCTGGGTCTCATTATGCACCAGGATGTGCACACAGGAGAAAACAGACAAAACATCCTCACCCACCTGGGGTCTACAGAAGAGGCAAATACTAAACATGAAATCAATGGGCTAGGTAGTGTGTCAGGGGCTGATGAGGTAGAGGAGAAGGAGCCAGGGAGGGGCAGGGATGCTGGGGTGGCAATGTAGTTTTAAGGAAGGGACTGAGTTTCCTGTGGCTTCTATGATCAAGCAGCACGGACTCGGTGGTTGAAAACAGCACGTATTTATTTGCAGTCCTGGGTCGGTTTCCCAGGGTGGGTGAGAGTGAGGTCAAGTGGTGGGCAGGCTGATCCTTCTTTGGAGTTTTGGGGCGGGTGGGGTGGGGTCTGCTCCTTGCCTCTTCCAGCCCTGGAGCTGCATTCCTTCCTCCAGTTGCAAAGCCAGCAGAGCAGCAGCTCACTTTTCTGCTCTCTCTGTTGTCACATCTCATCCTCTTTTGTTTTAGATCTCCTTCTGCTTCCTCTTAGGAAGACCCTTGTGATGGTATTCAAGGTCCATCTGGATAATCCAAACTCCCCATCTCCAGACCCTTAGATGAAGCACATCTGCAAACTCTCTTTTGTCATGAAGGTAATTTTCACATGTTCCAGGAAGGAGGCCTTGGATAGCTCTGGGGCCATTAAATATCCTGCCATAAGTGTTTTTAAAGGCGGGGGGAGTCGCTTCTAGGAACAAAGTGACTTTTTTTTTTTTCTTTTGTACTGGAGATCAAACTTGGGACCTTGTGCTTTCAAGGCAGGTGGCAGAACCACTGAGTTAAATCCCCAGCCCCAAAGTGACATTTTAATAAAGACTTGAGTTAGGCAGAAGAGGGGCCATGGTTCTCTGTGGAATCCTCCTCTTCCTCTTCTTCCTCCTCCTCCTCCTTTTCCTCCTTCTCTTCTTCCTCTTCTTCCTCTTCCTCCCTTTCTCCTGACCTGAGGGGGGAGTATTCATCCTTTCATCATTATATATAATGAAGCCTGAAGGTTTCTTATAGATGTCCTCTTTCAGGCTGAGGAAGTTCCCTTCTATTTCTACTTTGCTGAGATTTTGTTCAGAGTTTTTACATTTATTTTCAAGAGGAAGACAGGTCTGTGCTCCTCTTCTCTTGTAATTTTTTTTCAGTTTTGGTGTTAGGGTAATGCTGATCCCATAGGAGGGCTGGTTTATGGTTTGGATATGTGTTCTCCAAAAGCCCATGTGTTAAAAGGTTGGTCTCTAGTCTATGGGGCTACTGGGAGGTGGTGAAACCTTTAGGACGTGGGGTCTTGTGGTAGGAAGTTAGGTCACTGGGGGCATGCTCACTGGGACCCTTTTCTGTCTCTTTTTGCTTCCTGGCTTCCATGAGGTGAACAAGTCCCTCTGTCCTTCACTCTTGCCATATTGTGTTGTCTGAAGGCAATGAGGCCAAACAACCATGGACCGAAACCTCCAAAACTGTTAGCCAAAGCAAACCTTTTGATCTTTAAAGTTGATTATCTCAGGTATTTGTTACAGTGACAGAAAGCTAACCAAGTTTAGCAATATATTAAAAGAATTATACACCACAACCAATAAGGATCTTTTTTACAAAATACAAGGGTAATTCAATGTACAAAAATCAATCAGTGTAATATACCACATTAACAAAAAAAAAAGATGAAAAATGCATGATCTTCTCAGTTGATGCAAAGAAAACAAAATTCAGCATCTTTTCATGATAAACACTCAACAAGTCAGAAATAGAAGAAAATTACCACGAAATAATAAAAGCCACATATGAAAAACCTCCAGCAGACTTCATACTCAGTGGTAAAATACTGAAAGCTTTTCTTCTAAGATCAGGAACAAAACAAGCACATCCACTTCCATCACTGCTATTGAGCAGAGTATTGAAAGTTCCAGTCAGTTGTTGGGTATGAAAAAGACATAAAAGTCATCCAAATTAAAAAGGAATTATCTGAGTTCACAGATGGGCTGATTTGTGTATAAACAATCATGATTCCATAAAAATTACTCTCAGAGCTAATAAATGAATTCATCAGTGTAGTAGGATACAAAATCAACATGCAAAAATCAGTTGCATTTTTTTGAGACAGGATCTCACTATGTAGTTCAGGCTGGCCTTGAACTTGCTTTCTCGTCCAGGCTGTCTTTAAACTTGAGGCAATCCTTTTGCCTCAGCTTCCCAAGTGCTGGGATTATAGACATGCACCACCTACACCAGGACCAGTTGCATTTCTATATACTAACAATGAACAATTTGAAAAGCCAGTTACAGAATGATTGATTCCTCTAACAATGGCATCAAAAAGAACAAAATATTTAGTATCTAACCAAGGAGGTGAATAACACATACAGTAACAACAATAAAATATTGCAGAAAGAAATTAAATGAGATATAAATAAAGGAAACCCCATGTTCATGGATTGGAAGAGTTAATGTCCATGTGGACTTGTAGATTACTAAAAGCACCTCTAATATTCATATTTCTGCCCCTATTCTGCTCATAATAATACCTGTATATTTCTAAGATGATTGTTGTGGTCTAAATATTTATATCCACCCAAAATTCATATGTTTAAAGCTAATCCCAAATGTGAAATGTTAGCAGATGAGGCACTGTAAAGGAAATCAGGTCATGCGGGCTGTGCTTTCATGAAGGAGATTAGTGCCTTATGAGCGTGGCCTGAGAGAGCGTGTTCATCCCTTCTGTGGTGTGAGAATTAAGCAAGAAGATGCCGTTTATGAAGTAGAAAGTGAGGCCTTACCAGACACTAAATATGCTGGCACTATGATCTTTTTTTGACAAATTAATTTATGTAAGTAATTCAGGCTTTTTCTAACATGCAACTCAAAACTCTTCTAGCTCACACCCAGTATACAATTCCAAAGCCACTTCCACATTTTTTTAGGTTTGTTAGAGCAGCACGCTATTTCCTGGTACCCAACTCTGTTTTAGTTTATTAGGGTTGTGTCTTAGTCCATTCTACCATAAGAGAATTTCTCAGGCCACATGATTCATAATGTACAGAAGTTCACTGGCTCACAGTTCTGGACCCTAGAAGTCCAAAATCAAGGGGTTGTGTCTGATGAGGGCCTTCATAATGCATCATCACACGAAGGAAAGGCAAAGAAAGGATGAGCAGGAGACAAAAAGGACCAAATCATCCTCTCCTCTGTAATTATATACTCATGCCTGTAATAATTCAACAGTTCAAGGATGAGGGTTTAATCACCTCAATACTGTTACAATGGCAATTATATTTCAACATGAGTTTGGGAGGGGTCAAATGTTCAAACCATGGCAGGATGGCATAACAAAATACAAAGACTGGGTAGCTTCAACAATAGAAATTATTTGTTCACAGTCCTCAAAAAAAAAATCTAAGAGTGAGGCTGCACATTTGTAGTCCCAGCTACACAGAAGGCTGAGGCAGGAGGATCACAAGTTTGAAGCCAACCTGGGGAACTTAGCAAGATCCTGTCTCAAATGAAAAATTGACAGGATTGATGATGTAGTTCAGTGTGAAGGCTCTGGATTCAATCTCCAATACCGAAAAAAAAAGGTGAGCTCTCTGATTTACTTGCTCTGACTTGCCATGTGATTCCCTCCATTGTGTCAGTAGGAAGATCCTCACTAGACGCTGAGCAGATGCCAGTACCAGGCTCTTAGCTTCCAGGACTGTGAGCTAACCAAACCTCTTTTCTTTATACATGACCCAATCTGTGGTATTCAGTTATAGCAATGGAATACTTGCCATGTTCTGCCTGAATTCTTCACACACATCACTGTGAGAATAAAATCATAGGAGTGTTTGAAAGGCAGCAAGAGATAAGCAAGCTGCCTCTCCAACCCACATTGGTGTCCATCTGCAGGTTCACTCTACCCAGGGGAGCCCAGGCATGTTTTCAGGCACCATGTGTAATAAGAACTGAACAGTAGAAAGTACTGGACCAGCTGTTGTCTCAAGGGGCATTCTTGACGGCTGCCTGGACCCCTGTGAGTATTGGATGCTGGCTCCTGGAACTTGTGAATGTTCTCTCACATGGGAGAAAAGATTGTGATTATATTAAGGATATTAAGATAGGTGGTGATTCCACTCCTGTTCAATATTGTTCTGGAAACATTAGCCATAGCAATTAGACAAGAGAAAGAAATAAAAGGAATAAAGATAGGAAAGGAAGAAGTGAAACTGTCATTATTTGCTCATGATATGATACTTTACATAGAAGACCCAAAAAACTCAGTCAAAAGTCTTCTAGACCCAATTGACAGATTCGGTAGAGTAGCTGGACACAAGGTTAACACTCAAAAAACAATAGCCTTTTTATATGCAAATAGCAGACCCATTGAGAGAGAAATTTGGGAAATAATTCCTTTTACAATAGCATCTAAAAAAAATGAAATATCTAGGAATCAACCTAACAAAGGAAGCAAAAGACCTCTACACTGAAAACTACAGCACTCTGAAGAAGGAGATTGAAGAGGATATAAGAAAATGGAAAGATATCCCTTGTTCCTGGGTAGGAAGAGCCAATATAGTGAAAATGACCATACTTCCAAAACTACTATATAGATTCAATGCAATCCCAATTGAAATTCCAACAATATACTTCACAGAACTAGAGAAAACAATCCAAAAATTCATTTGGAAACAGAAGAAACCTAAAATAGCAAAAGCAATTCTAGACAACAGAGACATGGCTGTGGGCATCACAATCCCCAACTTGAAACTATACTACAAAGCTACTGTGATAAAAACAGCATGGTACTAGCAAAGAAACAGACCTGAAGATCAGTGGAATAGATTAGAAGATGCAGAAACAACTCCAGACATACTCAGTTACCTCATCTTTGACAAAGGAGCTAACCACTCTCATTGGAGGAAAGATAGCCTATTTAATAAATGGTGTAGGAAAAACTGGATTTCAACCTGTCAGAAATTAAAACTAGACCCATACCTATCACCAGGCACTAAACTAAGATTGAAGTGGATTAAAGATCTAAATATTAAGTCAGAAATACCAAACTTGCTGTAAGATAAGTTAGGTAGAACTCTTGATGACATTGGCATAGGAAAAGACTTTATGAACAAATCTTCAGTAGCATGGGAGCTAGCATAAAGAATCAACAACTGGGATCTCATCGTATTAAAAAGCTTCTGCACTGCAAGAGAAACTACCAACAGAGCTAAGAGACAACATACAATGTGGGAAGAAATATTTAGCAACTGTAGCTCAAACAAAGGTCTACTATCAAGAATATATAAAGAACTGAAAAAAATCAGACCTCCCAAATTCAAAGACCCAATTCAAAAATGGGCATCCGAAATGAACAGACATTTCTCAGACAAAGAAGTAAAAACAGCAAGTAAATATATGAAAAAATGTTCAACATCACTGGTCATTCGAGAGATGCAGATGAAAACAACACTGAGATTCCACCTCACCCCACAAAGAATGGCTGCTATCAAGAAATCAACCAATGACAAATGCTGGCGGGGGTGTGGAGAGAAAGGAACCCTTCTCCATTGTTGGTGGAAATGTACACTGGTGCAACCACTGTGGAAATCAGTATGGCAATACCTCAAAGAACTAGGACTACAGGTCCCATTTGACCCAGCTATTCCCCTCCTGGGAATCTTCCCCAAAGAATTAAAAGAATCATACCACAGCGATATATGTGCACCTATGTTTATAGTGGCACAATTTGTAATAGCTAAAGTTTGGAAACAGCCCAAATGCCCATCGACTGGAAACTGGATAAAGAAGATGTGGTTTTTTTTATAAAATGGAGTACTATTCAGCCATAAAGAATAAGAAACTAGAGACATTTATAGCTAAATGGATGCATATTGAGGCCATACTCTTAAGTGAAATAAATAGGACACACATGTGCAAATACGAATACTTTCTCTGGTGTGAGAAATTGAAAGTGTAAATAAGGATTAAAATGAATAATTGATCAATTGAAATAAGAAAAGGTCCAAGGTTTTGGGGATGGTGGAAGGGAAAGGGGAAAGGGAAGAAGGGAAAGAAAAAAATTATGAGAAAAAAATGGAATCAAACTCTGTGTAAATAGGGAAGGGTGGAGGGGGTGAAGGGTGCACAGGTAATGGAAGAAAAAATAAAAACTAAGATGCATCATGTTCTGGTACAAACACCCAATGATAAATGTAAATGTATTTTATACCTAAAATGTACCAATAAATATATATATATTTAAAAAATAAGATAGGTGGTGATTGTATTGGGGAACCCTAAATGCAAGTGCATGCATGGTTATCCGTGGGAGACAAAGGGAGGCTTCCTTGACACAGATTGAAGAGGAGACAAAGTGGCTATGGAGGCAGAGACCACACCAAGGAAAACCTGCAGCCATCAGCAGAGGCAAGGAACCAATTTCCCCTGCACCTCCAGTAGGAACATGGCCCTGCTGATACTCAACTTTGGACAATGGTATTGATTTGAGTCTTCTGGCTTCCAGAACTGTGGCAGAATAAAAGACTGTTGCTTTATTTTTATAATCAATTTTATTGGTACCTTTAAGTTATACAATATAATGACATTCATCATTGGAAATTTGCACCTTTACATAATCCATTTTGGTTCTTATTTTTTCCCCATTCCCCTGCCCTCCCTTCAACCCCTCTACTCCTCCCTATCTACAAAGGCTTTGTTTCCATTTTTTCTTTTTCTCATATTAGTTCCATTCCTTTCTTTCTTTTCCCCACCCCTCCCACTTTCCCTTCCTCCTTACACCTTTTCTTCCTATTTCATGTTATCTATAATACCTTTTAGTCCTTATTTACACTGCCAGTTTCTCACACTAGAGAAACTATTCGGTATTTACACTTGTGTCCTATTTATTTCAATTAAGAATATCACCTCAATGTGCATCCATTTAGTTATAAATATTTCTACTTTCTCATTCTTTACGGCTGAGTAATACTCCATTTTATTAAAAAAAAACACATTTCCTTTATGCAGTCTCCAGTTAGTGGGCAATTGGGTTGCTTCCAAGTTTTAGCTGTCACGAATTGTGCTGCTATGAACGTGGATGCACGTATATCACTCTGGTATGATTCTTTTAATTCTTTGGGGAAGATACCCAGCAGGAGAATAGCTGGGTCACATGGGACTTCCAGTCCTAGTTCTTTGAGGTATCTCCATACTGATTTCCACAGTGGTTGCACCAGTCTACACTCCCACCAGTAGTGGAGCAGTGTTCCTCTTTCCCCACAGCCCTGCCAGCAATTGTTATTGGCTGATTTCTTGAGAGCAGCCACTCTTTCTAGGGTGAGTTGGAATCTCAGCATTGTTTTCATTTGCATCTCTCCAATGACCAGTGATGTTGAACATTTTTTCATGTATTTATTTGCTATTTCTACTTCTTTGTCTGAGAAATGTCTGTTCATTTCAGTTGCCCATTGTCAGATTGGGTCTTTAAATTTGGGAGGTCTGATCTTTTTAAGTTCTTTATAGATTCGAGATAGTAGACCTTTGTCTGAGGGACCACTGGTGAAAATTTTTTCCCGCATTGTGGGTTGTCTCTTCACACTGCTGGTGGTTTCTCTTGCTGTGCAGAAGCTTTTTTAGTAAGAAGAGATCCCACTTGTTGATTGTGCTAGTTCACGGGCAACTGAAGTTTTGTTCATAAAAACTTTTCCTACACCAATGTCTTCAAGAGTTCTACCTAACCTCTGTTCCAGCCAGTTTAGTGTTTCTGTTTTAATATTTAGATCTTTAATCCATTTAGATTTTAGTTTAGTGCATGGTGAGAGATATAGGTCTAGTTTTAATCTCTGACAAGTTGAAACCCAATTTCTCCATTACCATTTATTAAAGAGGCTATCTTTCCTCCAGTGAGGGTGTTTGGCTCCTTTGTCAAAGATGAGGTGGCTGAGTGTGTCTGGAGTTGTTTCCGCATCTTCTAATCTGTTCCAGTGGTCCTCAGGTTTGTTTCTTTGCAAGTACCATGCTGTTTTTATCACAGTGGCTTTGTAGTATAGTTTCAAGTCAGGGATTGTGATACCCTCCACCTTGTCTTTATTGCCTAGAATTGCTTTTCTATTCTTGGTCTCTTCTTGTTCCAAATGAATTTTTGGATTGTTTTCTCAAGGTCCATGAAATATGCTGTTGGAATTTCAATTGGGATTGCATTGAATCTATATAGCAGTTTTGGGAAGTATGGCCATTTTCACTGTGTTGATTCTTCTTACCCAGGAGCAAAGGATGTCTTTCTGATTTTCTGATATCCTCTTCATTCTCTTTTTTAAGAATGCTATAGTTTTCAGAGTAGAGGTCTTTGATTTCTTTTGTTAAGTTGATTCCTAGGTATTTCAAATTTTTAGATGCTATTGTG
This sequence comes from Heterocephalus glaber, assembly GCF_053883595.1. NCBI lineage: Eukaryota > Metazoa > Chordata > Mammalia > Rodentia > Bathyergidae > Heterocephalus > Heterocephalus glaber. The sequence continues at coordinate 1,595,449 of NW_028258484.1, forward strand.
AAAGGAATTGATTACCTCATTTCTCTCTCAGTGAGTTTGTTTTTTGTGTACAGAAAAGCTATTGATTTTTGTGTGTTGACTTTGTATCCAGCTACTCTACTGAATTTGGTTATTAAGTCTAGAAGACTTTTGGCGGAGTTCTCAGGGTATTCTATATAGAGTGTAATGTCATCTGAAAATAATGACAATTTGAGTTCTTCATTTCCTATCTTTATTCCTTTTATTTCTTTCTCTTGCCTAATTGCTGTGGCTAATGTTTCCAAAACTATATTGAACAGGGGTGGTGATAGTGGACATCCTTGTCTTGTTCCTGATTTTAGTGTGAAGGATCTCAGTTTTTGACCATTTACTATGATATTGGCTGTTGGTTTTTCATAGATGGCTTTTATCAGATTGAGGTAGAGACCATCTATTCTGATTTTTTGTAGGGTTTTTATCATAAATGCTTGTTGGATTTTGTCAAATGTTTTTTCTGCATCGATTGAGATGATCATATGGTTTTTATTCTTGGCTCTATTAATATAGTGTTTTACATTTATTGATTTGTGTATTTTGAACCATCCTTGCACCCCTGGGGTAAATCCCTCTTGGTCAGGCTGTATGATCTTCTTGATGATCTTCTGCATTCTATTTGCCAGTATCTTATTAAGGATTTTTGCATCTATGTTCATTAGTGTGATTGCCCTATAGTTCCCTTTTTCGGTTGAGTCTTTCTCTGCTTTGGGGATCAAGGTGATGCTTGCTTCCAGAAATGAATTCGGGAGTATTGCTGCCCTTTCGATTTCATTGAAGAGTTTAAAGAGTAGTGACAGTAGTTCCTCTCTAAATGTCTTGTAGAATTCAGCAGTGAAGCCATCAGGACCCAGGCTTTTTTTGGTTGATAAGTTTTTAATTACATTTTCAATTTCAATGATTAATATTAGGTCATTTAGAACTTTTAGGTCATCTTCGTTCAACTTTGGTAATTCACATGTATCTGGGAATCTGTCCATTTCTTCTGTATTTTCTATCTTATTGGTATATAGGTTCTGGAAGTAGGTATTGATGATCCTCTGGATTTCTGCTGAGGCCTTTTCATTCCTAATTGCATGAATTTGGGCCTTTTCTTTCCTTTTTGATGAGGTTAGCTAAGGGTTTGTCAATTTTGTTTATTCTTTCAAAGAAGGAACTCTTGGCTTCATTGATTTTTTGTATTGTTCTCTTAGTCTCCATTGCATTCATTTCTGCCCTGGTCTTTATAATCTCCTCTCTTGTATGAGTTTTTGGTTTGTCCTGCTCTTCTTTTTCTAGAAGCTTGAGGTTCAGCATCAGGTTGTGCAATTGAGCTCACTCTGTTTTCCTAATGTGAGTATTCACTGCTATGAATTTTCCTCGTAAGACTGCTTTCATTGTGTCCCATAGATTCCAATATGTTGTATTGGCATTGTCATTTAATTGTAGGAACTGTCTGTTTTCTTCTTTAGTTTCCTCTGTGACACATTGTTTATTCAGAAGTGTGTTGTTCAATTTCCATGTGTTCATGAAATTCTTGAGGTTTCTTTTGCTATTGATCTCCAATTCCTTCACACTATGGTCTGATAATATACAGGTGATAACTTCAATTCCTTTGCACTTACTTAAACATGTTTTATGAGCGAGTATGTCTATTTTAGAGAATGACCCATGTCCAGCTGAAAAGAATGTGTATTCTGATTTTGGGGGTGGAACACTTTGTAAACATCTGTTAATTTCATTTGTTTAAGAGTTTGATTGAGTTCTAGTATTTCATTGTTTATTTTTTGTCTAGTTGATCTATCTATTTGTGTTTCTTTTGATCTATATATTTTTGACAGTGGGATAGTAAGGTCCCCCACTACTATTGTATGATTTTCATGTCCATTAGTATTTGTTTTATATAGTTGGGCACACTAGTATTTGGTTCATATATATTAATGATTGTCATCTCTTCCTCTTGGATTGTTCCCTTTACAAGGATACAGTGTCCTTCTTTGTCTCTCTTAATCTGTGTTGGTTTGAAATCTACTTGATCTGCAAAGAGGATAGCTACTCCTGCTTTTGGGGGGGTTCCTGTCACATGGAGTATTGTATTCCACCCTTTAACTTTCAGTCTATGAATTTCTTTTTGAATTAAATGTGTTTCTTGTATGCAGCATATTGTTGGATCTTGCTTCTTGACCCATTCTGCCAGTCTATTTCTTTTGATTGGTGAATTGAGACCGTTAACATTAATGGTTATAACTGATACATATTGACTTACCCTTGTCGTGACTTTTTCTTTTTGTTGGATTCTCCCCCTTTGTGTTTAATTTCTTGTCATGCCTGATGGATTCATTATTCAGGGCTTCCTGGGGTTGTGATCCTCATTGTCTTTTCCTAGGATATTGTCTAAAACTTTTTGGAGTGCTGGTTTGGTATTCATGAAGTTCCTAAGGTGTTCTTTGTCATGAAAGTATCTTATTTCTCCATCAATTTTGAGAGATCGTTTTGCAGGGTACATCAATCTGGGTTGGAGCCTATTTTCCTTTAGGGCTTGGAATATGTTACTCCAAGCTTTTCTTGCCTTGAGGGTTTGGGTAGAGAAGTCTGCTGTGATTCTGATGGGCTTTCCTTTGTATGTGATTTGTTTCTTTTCTCTACCTGCTTATAGAATTTTGTTCTGTTGGGTTTCTGGAATCTTAACTATTATATGCCTAGGTGTAGACTTTTTTTAATCAAGTCTAGTTGGAGTCCTATATGCCTCACTTATCTCTATGTTAAGTTCTTTTCCCCTCTTTGAGAAGTTTTCTGCCATCACTTCTGTGAACAGTTTTTTTTGTCATCTGCACTCTCTCCTGTTTCTTCATTGACTCCAATCAGTCTGATGTTATTCTTCTTGCATCGTCTAGCAGCTTGATTGATTTCCTGTGGTCCCTTACTATTTTTAAGAAATTTTTCTTTTCCTGGTCACTAATTGCAATCCTGTCTTCTACATCTGAAATTCTATACTTGCATTGGCTCATCCTGCTGTCCAAACTTTCAGTGGAATTTTTAATCTCCTGGAAATCTGTTTGTATCTGTTTTATGGATTCCATTTGTTTCCTATGTTGAGTTTCCATCATGTTCCTCAGCTCCTCTATTTTTTTATCTGTGTCTGCTCTAGATTTATTAATCATGTCTTATACTATGGGCACAATCTCTGCTGTTACCTGAGAAATTATTTCTGATTTCATTTTTTTCCAGGTCCTCTTTTGTTGCCAGTTCAGGGAGTCCATGTGGGTGAGTATCAGATTGTTCCGTCTCATTTCTCTTTGGGGTTGCCTTAGGTGATCTGGAAGTCTGGTTTCCAGATTTATTTATGTATCTTCTCATTTCAACAGATGCAGCCTGCTGTGCCTTTGTTGATGTGACTTTTTGCTCATCCAATCATCTTGAATTCTCAGCAAGCCACCAAGCAGCCCTTGATCTGCTGCTCACCAGTACACCAATTCCTGGCTTCAGAGTGCTGGGCTTCTGGATCCCTGAGCTGACCTGTTGTCTGGGTGGGCTTCTGGCTGGGGCCTGTGCTCACTTGGGATGGTATCTAGGTATGCCTCTCACTGAGGCCCCTTTGTAGCTGTTGTCTGGGCAGGCCTTTGGCTGCAGGCTCTGCACCTCAGTTCCTGTTGTCAGCACAGGCTTTGGCTAGGGTCTCCACATACTTATCAATGGTATTGGGGTGAGCCTCTGTGCATTGCTTGTGTGCCTGTGTAGCTCTTTTCCAGGCAGGTCTTTGGCTGTGGCCAATGGTATGGTGGGCCTCTGGCTGAAGCTTGTGCACCTGTGCAGTTCTTTTCTGGGTGGGACTTTGGCTTGGGTGTGTGTGCAGGAGCCTCTGGTGTTGGGGCGGAGCCCTGGCTGGGATCTGCCTGCAGCGGCACCGGTCTGGGCCTCACAGCTACTCCCCAGGATCTTTGCAAACTTACTGATGGAATGGCAGGCCTCTGGCTGATCAAAGACTGTTATTTTAAGTCACCAATTTATAAGAATTAATTACAGCAGCCCTAGAGAACTAATACAGTTTCCCATGTTGGGAAGAATAAAATGTGAGCTCCTATAAAATCCTGAGTTCTCACTCCTGCTGCTGCCCCTTCCATAACAGCAACACTGGACATCTGACAGCAGCTTGAACTCTTTCCTGTCCTAGCACCTTTGCCCTTGCTGTTCCTTTGGTCTGGGTTACTCTTCCCCTAATTTATTCCAATGACTGTCACCTAGTCAAGGAATGAGTCAAGTATCATCTCCACAGGAAGGTCTTCCCCAGCTAAAACAGCACTCCTCACCCACAGTCCCAATTAAAGTGCCCTGTTTTGTTGCCTGCATATCACTTGTCATTTTTGAAGTTACTTTTTTTCATTAATTAATGTTTTAGCTGCTTATACACACACACACACACACACATGCACACACACGCACACACACACATAAGACTGGCAAGCAGAACCATACCTGTTTTTCTTGCCATCATCTTACAGATGCCTAGAACGGTGCCTGGCATGCAGCACCCTCCCAATAAGTTTGTCTGTTTATCCCCACCACAGCCCTGGTGCCTAACCCTCAGAACAAAGAATGTCCTTACAAGCCTTCATGATCTCATCCTCTTAAGATTTAGAAACCTGCAGGCTGGGTCCTCTAATAGGAGCCCAGAGTCTATGCACCTTCACCTCTCAGAGGAGACTTGGGATCTTTAGACAACCCTCTCCTCTTCAAGCTTGCAGCCAAGGCAATCATGTCCCAGGGTCTGAGGACATGTGGCAATGTCTGGAGACAGTTTTGGTTGCCTCAGTGGCAGCAGAGGAGGGGAGGGAGGGAATGTTGATACTGGCACCCAGGGACCCAGGGTCTCCCACAGACATTCACGGAGGGGACTGACCACTTCCTTCCAAACTAGTCAGCTTTGCAAAACTACAAGCAAGATGCATTTTTTTTTTCCCCAAGGAACACTCTGGAAACCACAACCATTGTAAGAAGTCTGCACAGCGGAAGGGCTTTGTTTTTGCAAACTGAAATCACAGAGTTCAAATTAGCAACATGGGTATTCTTGGCTCCTGGTGGAAAAAATAGGTGCTAATCTCTGACGGGCTTACCCACCACTGTGGGAAGCTGGTGTTTTGACCAGCTCTGGAGCCAGGACAAGCAGGTGTTGGGGCAGCCACATGACCACCTGGGCCATCAGAGGGCAAGGATTCATGCCAAACAGAAGTCGCGTGCTTAGTGCACTGGAAAGATTTGCAGAGACCGCAGCTCAGTACCCTGGCAGGGTGGGGAAGGCAGAGCCTGCATGCTCTGTCCCCTGAGGAAGGTGGTGAGATCCTTGCATGCAGCATGTGGGAGGTGAGAGGGCCCAGATTCCACTCCCTCGCCATGTTGGGGCTACTAGTCTCTTGGGGTGATTTGAGTTTAAACAAAGTGCAAGTAAATGTTCAGTTTCTTAGTCCCAAGCAGCCCGGCTTAAGTGCCCCCAGTTCCCTGTGGCTGGGACTGCCACCCTAACAGCATCGCAGGTCAGCCTGGGCCCATGCCAGAGGCGGCCCATGGTCACAGTGCCCTGCTGGAGGCACCCAGAGGCCCTGCCAGCAGCTTCTCCCTTCTCTGATCTCTCGTCCTCTCCTCCACCTCTGCTTGGCTTTGAGCCAGGAGCCCTCTGTCTCTCACAGGTGCTCATGGCTGAATTACCCTGAAATGCACACTTGTGGACCGAAAGAAAAACTAATGGCTTATGTGAAGGACTAACATCCTTCCTACCTGGCCCCTGCCCCATTTCATCTCTTCCTTCCTCCACCCCAGCCTGGGCTCATGCGGTTGCTTGAACACAGCTGGCAGACCCTGCTTTCTGGCCTTTGAAACAGCTATTCTCTCTGATCGTGATGCCTTTCCCTCCAACAACCACGGTGTGACTCACCCACTGCTCAAGATTGCTGCTCAAGTCTTACCTCATCAGAGAGATCCTCCCTGAGCACCCCATCCAATAATCATTATGCACACATACACATACCTATATGCAGCCTCACACACTCCCACACACCCACATACACATCCCACATGCACACGCGTGCACACACACACACACAGACACCCATAGACAAACATTCCACATATCCTTGCCACTGGCAAAGAACCCTGCCACGATTTTTCTAAGCAAAAGTTTTGCATTTCTCTGATGACTCATGATGTTGACCACTTTTCATGTCCTTATTGGTCATTTGTATGTCTCCTTTGCAGAAATGTCTGCCCAAGTCCCTTGCCCACTTTATTGTTATTGAGTTGTAGGCATTCTATATATATTTGAGATATTAGACCTCTATTAGTAATATGATTTGCAAATACTTTCTCCGGCTTTATGGACTGTCTTTTCACTGTCTTGACAGCCTCGATTGCTGCACAAGTTTTTAATTTAGGTAAAGTTCATTTTTTTGTTATCTATGCTTTTATTATACAATGAATGTAATCATTATATACTCCAAATATACACTTAAACAATTTAAAAAGTAAAATAATAAATGAGATTCTAATATGTTTTACTCCCATATTTTTAATATATATTAATTTCTTCAAGCAACTTAGAAAACAGGGTATGCATAATTTTCATGTATTTCCAATTAACATTAAAGCTATCAATTTTAGATGTAATTTGTTTCTCTCCTTCAACACTATTTTTACTGGACTTATAATATTCAGTCAGTGGTTAATAATTTTAATTTATTTCCTCATGCAATGTAGAGATTTATTTAGTACATATCATAAATAATACTGTGTTGAATTTCTTGTGGAAAAAATCTATTCCACTGATTTCTATGTCTATCCTTATGCCCTACTATAGTGTTTTAATTACATTGTTGCAGTAGGTTTTGAAACCAGGAATTGTGACCTCTTCAACTTTGTTCTTTTTTTTTTTTCAAGATTGTTTTGGCTATTTCGGAGTTACTTGTAATTCCCTATCAATTTTGAATCAGTTTTTCCATTTCTACAAAACAATGGCTTGATTGGGACTTTGATAGGAATTACAATGCATCTACATATTGTTTGGGGTAGTATGGCATCTTAACAACACTAATTCTTCCAACCCATAAACGTGTACTTCCATTCATTTAGGGTTTCTTTAATGTCTTCCATCAGTGTTTTATGGTTTTCAGTGTGCAAGTCTGTCACCTCCTTGGTTTAATTTACTCCTAAGTAAATTATAAGTACAATTGTTTTATTAATTTTTCATTTTGGACTATTCATTGCTAGTATGTAGAAATAACAAACATATTTGATTGTTGATCTAGTATTCTACAATTTTGCTGAATTTGTTTATGAGCACTGACAGTTTTTCAGTGGGTTCTTTGAATGTTCTTATTATAGAGTCACATCATCTGAAAATATGGTTTTACTTCTTTCTTGACAACATGAATGTCTTTTATTTCTCTTGCTCACCTAATCTCTGGCTGGAATTCTAGGACTATGTTGGCTATAAGTGGTGAAAGTAGGCATTCTGCCTGTTCCTATTTTAGGGAAAGTGCTTCTACTTCTTTCCCATTGAATATACAGGTAGCTATGAGTTTTTCCATTGATGTCCTTTATCGTTTTGAGAACATCTATTCTATTGTAAGTCTGTTGAATATTTTTATCATGAAAATGTGCTCTTTGTTAAATGCTTTTTCTGTATCAACTGATATAATAATGTAGTTTCTTTCCTTTATTCTGTTAATGTGATGCCTTATATTGATTAGGCAGCTTTGATTTCTAAGATAAACTAGAAATCTGAATTCTAATGGAAAATATTTTTACTTATTATTACTATTATTATTATTTCTTTTGTGATGCTGGGGATTGAACCCAGGCCCTAATGCATGCTAACCAGGAGCTCTACCACTGAGCTGCACCTTCAGCTCTTTTTTATCAATTTTTATTTTTTTATTAGCTCATGTTTATAGTACATTATGATCACATTCCTCATGGAGAGTTGGTACATGTACATGACACATCTTAATTCTTTTTTATTCCCTTTCGCTCCTCTCCCGCCTCCTCCTTCATCTCTTGGTCCCCTTCCTATTTGCAAAAGATCTATCTCCCTATTTCCTATTGTCTACCTTTTATTTTGTTCTTTATTTATATTTTGTGTAGGCTGGGGATTTAGCTCAGTGGTTTCACTGCCTGCTGTGCAAGCACAAGGACCCAAGTTTGATCCCCGGTACCAAAAAAGAAAAAAAAAAGAACAAACTTGTTTATATTTTGTGTCTCACGTATAAGAGAAACCATGCAATATTTAAGCATGTCTGGTTTATTTCACTTAACATTATTTCTCAAGGTACACTCATTTTTCTAGAAATGACTCATTTATCCTTTTTATGGCAAAGTAGTACTCCATTGTGTATAAATACATTTTCTTTATCCATTCATCTGTTGATGGACATATAGGTTCTTCCAAGATTTAGCTATTATGAATGGCTAAAAATGCTATTTTGCTATTAACATGGGTAGTTATATATCACTGTAAGATACCTTGAAGGGGAATAACTGGATCAGATAGACTTGCTAGTTTTAGTTTTTTGAGTAATTTCCATACTGATTTCCATAACAGTTGTACTAGTTTACATTCCCATCAACATTGTTTTCCCCCTGTAGCCTCAGAAGCACATTTGTTATTATTTGACTTTTTTTTAAACAGGGTCTCACTGCGTAGTTCAGGCTGGCCTTGAACTTACTATGTAGCCCAGGCTAGCCTCAAGCTCACAGCTATCCTCCTGCCCCAGGCTCCCAAGTGCTGAGATTACCCACCATGCGCAGTGACCAATTTCCTCTTCACTGGTGACATGATGTCTACCCATTCACTATCTCTCATACACAGGAGCTATTTGGGGCAGAAATTCATTCCTATTATTCACAAACACTTAAATCAAAACCATCTTGAACATAATTTCTGACCTCACTGGCTGAAGGGACCCACATCTCTTCAAGAAGCCAACACCCACAACAACAGTATTCACCCCGCGGCCACTTTAGGCCATTTAAATGGTAGCCTTTCTCTAAAACACCTGGAGAAGAGTGGCTTACTCCTTTTTGAGGGTCAACTTATGAAAAGATGCTATTTTGCAGAAAATTGTGTAAGACTTGGACTCTGTGTTGGCATTGTAGGTCTAACATCAGTGTGAGACCTTAACAAGAGCAAAGAAAAACATTGCTGGTGTTTGCACACTGACCTGGGGACTGTCGTGCCCACACCAAACATGTGCTCAACATTAAAATGTAGGTTAAGTTTTAAATTTCAATATCCAATTCTTCATTTATAGCAAATATACACACACCTGAATTTTTATGTGTACTTCGTGTTTTCTAATCCTGCTAAAGTCAAATACAAGTTCTAGAGGCTCCTAGAGATTTCTTAGTATTTTCTCTATAGATGATCATTTCATCTACATATAAAAATTTTACTTCTACCTTGCCAATCCTATGCTATTTGTTTCTTTTTATTGTCAGATTATTTTGGTTTGGGCCTATGTTTCAAAGTTTAATGGACAGGTGAGCCAATCCCAGTGCCCAGGAGGAGGCTCCTGGGCCACCACAGCACTGCTATCAGCACAGAGGAGGTGAGCCACACAGGCACCAGCAGCATACCCTCCCTCCCCCCATCAAAATGAGAAGACAGGTAAACAAGCCTCAAAGCCAGACTTCCAGATCACCTACAGCAACCCCAAAAGGAAACAAGATGGAACACTCTGATACTCAACCACATGGACTCCCGGAACTGGTAACAAAAGAAGACCTGGAAAAATGAAATCAGAAATAATTTCTCAGATAACAGCAGAGATTGTGCCCATAGTGCAAGACACGATTAATAAATCTAGAGAGGACACAGATTAAAAAAAATAGAGGAGCTGAGGAACATGATGGAATGCCAACATAGGAAACAAATGGAATCCATAAAACAGATACAAACAGATTTCCAGGAGACTAAAAACTCCACTGAAAGTTTACACAGCAGAATGAGCCAATGTGAGGACAGAATTTCAGATATAGAAGATAAGATTCCAAATAGTGACCAGGAAAAGAAAAATTTCTTAAAAATAGTAAGGGACCACAAGAAATCAATCCAGCAGCTGCTAGACGATACAAAGAAGAATAACATCAGACTGATTGGAGTCAATGAAGAAAGAGGAGAGAGTACAGATGACATAAAAAAACTGTTCACAGAAGTGATGGCAGAAAACTTCCCAAGCAGGGGAAAGAACTTGACATAGAGATAAGTGAGGCATATAGGACTCCAACTAGCCCTGATCAAAAAAAATCTGCACATAGGCATATAATAGTTAAGATTCCAGAAACCCAACAGAAGAACAAAATTCTACAAGCAGTTAGAGAAAAGAAACAAATCACATACAAAGGAAAGCCCATGAGAATCACAGCAGACTTCTCAATGCAAACCCTCAAGGCAAGAAGAGTGTGGAGTGATGTATTTCAAACCCTAAAGGAAAACAGGCTCCAATCCAGATTGATGTACCCTGCAAAACGATCTCTCAAAATTGATGGAGAAATAAGATACTTTCATGATAAAGAGAACCTTAGGAACTTCATGAATACCAAACCAGCACTCCAAAAAATTTTAGACAAAATCCTAGGAAAAGACAATGAGGATCACAATGCCAGGAAGGCCAGCAGAATGAATCCGTTGGGGGTGACAAGAAATTAAATGCAAAGGGGGAGAACCCAACAAAAAGAAAAAGTCACATCAATGATAAGTCAATATGTATCAATTATAACCATCAATGGTAATGGTCTCAATTCACCAATCAAAAGAAATAGACTGGCAGAATGGGCCAAGAAGCAAGATCCAACAATATGCTGCATACAAGAAACACACTTAATTCAAAAAGAAACTCAGACTCAAAGTTAAAGGATGGAAAACAATACTCCATGTGACAGGAACCCGAAAAAAAAGCAGGAGTAGCTATCCTCTTTGCAGATCAAGTGGATTTCAAACCAAAATCTGAAACACTTCTGGTCCCAAGAATTTCAGATAAGGGATAGTCAACTTGTATGTACAAATCTATTGTGAACATGTGTTTTCAGACAGAACTGTTGGTTCTTAACAGTAATACAAGTAATTTCTATGTTGTTTTCCAAAATGGTTTTATCATTTTACATTCACATTAGCAGTATTCGAAAGTTCTAACTGGTTCACACCTGAGCTGACATCTGTTCTTTTAAAACTTTTAACTTCATCTCTCTAATGAGTGTATAATATGATCTTGTTATTGTACTGATTAGTATTTTTCTGATTCTAGTGTTGCACACCTTTCCTTGTGCTGTACTGGCTATTTATCATCTTCTTGTGTCTACTTTTTAATTGAGTTGTCTATTAATGAGCTGTAAGAGTTCTTTATATATTCTGGCCATAGGTTATATGTATTATACATATGGTTTAACGACTACTTTTCATTTTCTTAATGATATCAGTTAAAGTTCTAAATTTTGATGGAATCTCATTTATCAACTTTTTTCTTTTATACATCGTGTTTTTTGTATCCTAGGAAATTCCTGCCTACTCTAAATTTATGAACATTTTCCCTTATAATTTCTTCTTATAGTTTTATAGTTTTAGTCTTTCATATTTAGGTTCATAGATCCTTTCAAGTTACCTTTACGTATGGAAATAAAGGGTTGAGGTTAATTTTTTACATACAGATAACAGGTGTTCTAGCACCATTTGCTGAAAACACTACGTTTTCCTCTGCTCTTGAATTGAGTTTATGTTCTATAAAATGTTAATGTTAAATAATCATTCAAAACTCAGTGGACCATATATGTGTGGTTCTATTTCCAGATTTTCTGTTTTATTCCAATGATCTATATGTCTTTCCTTACTCTAACACTGCCTTGATAACTGTAGCTTTAGAGGAAGTCTTAAAATTAGATAATAAGGGCTGGGGACTTAGCTCTGTGGTTCCACCGCCTGCCTCTCAAGTGCAAGGACCCGAATTTGATCCCCAGTACCCCCCCCAAAAAAATTAGGTAACAAATGTCTTGTAACACTGGTTTTTTTTCTTTTTACTTTTCTAGGTCCTTTGTACTCCTACATAACTTTTAAATTTCAATATCCAGTTCTTCATTTATAGCAAGTATACATAGACCTGAATTTTTATATATACCTTGTTTTCTAATCTTGCTAAATTCAAATACAAGTTCTAGGGGCTCCTAGAGATTTCTTAGTATTTTCTCTGTAGATGATCATTTCATCTACATATAAAGATTTTACTTATACCTTGCCAATCCCATGCTAATTGTTTCTTTTTATTGCCAGACTATTTTGGTTTAGGCCTATGTTTCAAAGTTTAATGGACAGATGAAGAGTAGGCATATCTGCCCTTGTTCCTCACCTTAGGGAGAAAGTATTGTATCTTTTCCATTCATATCAGGCATTTTTGCTGAAGTATGGAGTACATGTCTTATCCATTGAGAAGGTTCTATTCTACTTCTAGTCTCCTGATAGCTTTTACCATGAACAGCTGTAGAATTTAGTCCAATACTTTTTCTGCAACTACTGACAGGATCATATGGCTTTTTCCTTTCCTCTGTTAAAATGATGACTTCTGGGGGTGGATCTTCCAATGCTGAACCAACACTGCCATCCCTATAATAAAACCACTTTCTACATACTGCCAGATCTGACTTCTAATAGTTTGTTTTGTAAACAAATTTTTGACTATGTTCATACTTTTTTCTTCTATTACCTTTATCCAGTTTTAGTATTAGCACAATGTTGATTTCCTAAAATGAGGGGAGAAGTATTCCTCCTTTTTTCTGCTTTAAGTGTTTGCTATAATTTATCAGTTAAAATGTATACAAGCTTGTTGTTGTCATATAGGTAGGTTTTCAAACTAGGAATATACTTTCTTTAATAGTTGTTATTCAAGTTTTATATTTCCTCCAGAGTTAGTTTCATTAATTTGTCTTCCAAGGTACTTCTTAGAAGTTGTCAAATTTATTTCAAAACAGATTTTTGTAATATGCTTTCTATATTCTTTTAAATTCTGTAAAATCTGTGGTAATGTCTCCTAGATCTTGATATTGTAATTTTAAAAATGTGTAATTGATATTGTGTAACAGGAAGAAAAGGCCTAAAGGAGTAGGGGAAGTGGGAGGGGTAGGGGAAAGGAAAGAAGGGAAAAGAAAAAATATGAGAAAAGGAAAAAAATGGAAACAAAGTCTTTGCAAATAGAGAAGGGTGGAGGGGATGAATGGAGGACAGGGGAATGGGGAGAAAATAAGAACCAAGATACATCATGTAAAGGTACAAGATCCTAATGATGAATGTAACTGTATTGTATACCTGAAATGTACCAATAAACTTAATGGGGGGGGCATTAAAATGTAGGAAACACAAACAAGGGCTTCTAGCACAGCCATAGTTTTCCAAAGCAGGCAGTGCTCAGTTGGGTGATCAGAGGTAGATTTAAAGGAGAAAATGCTTTATCCCAAGTTCAGTGTAATATAGTGCAGACCCATTCAGAAATCCCAGGGTCTTGCTGAGGCTCAGAGGCCAGGAGATGGCCCAGACAATAGGACATGGTTTAGCTGGGCATGTTGGCACATGCCTGTGATCCCAGTACTCAAGAGGCTTAGGCAGGAGATCAGAGCAAGTTCAAGACCACCCTGGGCTACATAGTGAGTTCAAGTCCAGCCTAAACTACATAGGGAGACCCTGTCTCAAAAAAGAAAAAAAAAAAAAAAAAGAACAAGGCTGTAGAAAAGAGGAGGAGGCAGAGTTTGAGCTGACTTCACGTCCTCCCAGAACCTGTGAATGTGACCTGATTTAGAAACAAGGTCTTTGCGTCTCTAATCAAGATGAGGTCCAACTGCCTTAAGGTGGGCCTGAATCCAACAAGTTGGGTCCTTATAAGAAGAAATTGGGGATGGGGATTTACCTTAATGGTGCCGCTGCCTGCCTTGAAAGCGCAAGGTCCTGAGTTCAATCCCCGGTACACACACCAAAAAAAGAGGAAATTGGGACAGAGACCCAGGGGAGAAGACAACATGGAGATGGAGGCAGAGGCAGAGCAGCCTAGGATGGCCAAAGATTGGCAGCAGCCACCAGAGACTAGGGAAGAGGCATGCAAAAAGAGCCACCTTGGACATGCCTCCATCTTGGACGCTGGCCTCCAGAACTGTGGGTCAATACAATTCTGTTGCCTTCCTTTTTTTTTTTCACTTTTGCACAGTTGTGGATGGAATACAGGGTCTCATTCAACCAAAACAAGCGTTCCATGACTGAGCTACATCCTCACCACAGAATTCTATTGTGTTAACGTCGCGGTGGTCGCAGGAAACCACTGCAACTCCGAGAATCCTTATCATAAAAATTCGTAGGTGCCAGTCAATCCGGTGGGCTGCTCTTCCTGGTTGGCAGCCTTGGCTGGCACCACGGCTGCCTGGCGATTTATGTCCAGCAGGTGGCGCTCCTCGCTCACACTCTACAGCCTCTCGGGTGGGCGGCCAGGGAGCACCGGGTGAGCTGGGCTGCCCTCTCTCAGGGCAGCGGACTTTTGGGGGGTGAGATGAAATTTATCTCCTTCCTGGGATGTAGGCTTCAAAGAGTCCGAACATAAGACTGAAAGAGATGGTCGTGGAAGGCAACTCGCAGGTCACAGGGTTCCAACCTGGGACGGGGACACCGGCACCGTGGGGGTAGATTTCCCGTCACTGGCCCTGTCACCCCATAGGGTAGCGTCCCTAGGATGTGCTGTGTGGTGTTTGTAACATCATTCTAGACCTGCCTGGCTTGAGCCCTGGATGGCTTATCCAGAGTGTCCAGACTCCGTCGATCCTGGACTCAGGGCGGCTGGGTCAGTGCTCCCTACCCCCACACCTACCCCCAGCCACAGAGCGCGCTGCCCTTGCGGGGCGAGGAGTCCCTGAGGCTGCAGGCAGGTGCCACCGTCCTGAGGCATCTCCAGCCTGGGATCCATCCCCTTCCAGCTGTCCTCCAGAGAGCTGAAGACTGCTCCTTGAAGGACAGTCCTCAGTGGTGGGAGTTAGTGGGGGGCATGGAACCAGCTCAGATGCAAGAGTGAGACCGCAGTAAGGTGTCCCCACCTTGCCATTCACCAGCCCTGTGACCCTCTCCTCTGGTGGCGCCTCTGCTTTCCGAGGTGTGAAAGAGCCTGGTCCACCTGCCTTTACTAATGGTGCATGACCCAGGGGCCAGTGGGAAAGGCTCTGCAGGAAAATTCCCCAGGTGGGTTTTTTTTTGTTTTAGGATTTTTTTTTTCGGATTTGGGTGGTTTGTTTTTTGGTTTTTTGTTGGTTTGTTTTTGGTTTGGTTTTTTTTTTTTTTTTTTTTTTTTGTACCTGGAATCAAACTCAGGATCTTGCACTTGGTAGGCAGGTGCAGAGCCACTAAGCTAAATCCCCAGCCCAGGGTGGTTTTGCTTTTTTTTTTTTAATTGTGGTAAAATACCTATCATGTAAATTGACTATTTAACCATTTTTGAGTGTACAGTTCAGTGGCATGAAGTATATTCTCCACCATCAATTTCTAGAACTTTTTCATTGTCCCCAAAACTGAAACTCTGTACCCATTAAACATCAACTCCCCAGTCCCCTCTTCCAGCCCTGGCACCCACCATTGTGCTGTCTGTCTGTCTGGATTTGACTACACTGGAGACCTCAGAGGAGAGGAATCCCACAGGGTTTGTCCTGAGTCTGTCTTGTTTTCCTCACCATGACATCTTCAAGGTGCATCCATGTTGGAGCACGTGTGCATCAGGATTTTATCCTTTTATTGCTGAGTACTCTCCACTGCACAGATGGACCAGGTACTGTTTATCTGTGAAATAAATGTAACTCCCAACCTGCTAGATGTCAGATACACCGAGTAAGTGTTCTCCCAAAATCAAAGAATGAATGCTAAGGAATAACAGAGATTAACAGTAAGAAATATTTATAGAGAGACAGATAGCTCCTGAGAGATAGGAGAGGACCCCAAAATAGGTTGCCAATATCCCATGCTTTAAAGGAAGTTTTATAGAGCAAAATCACATGGTGGGTACAACATGGGCAAAACTATGATCAACCAATAAGATTATAAGTATAGCTGCTTAGGTAATATTGATCCAATGTGGGAAGCAGGTCACATAGAGAGTGTATATGGAAAGAACAAGGACCTTTTAAGGGAGGGATGGATCAGGAGGTCCTGGTCATCCACCTGGGTGACTGACGTCTATCTAAACTTTATTGGACGAGGTAATACCAATTATAGTTGCTTATCCCATGGGGAGGCATGCAGGCCTGGTCATTCTGTCTTTATCTTGAAGCCTGGTCTTAAACAAATGTGCCTCCAGCCACAGTTGTAATGTGTTTTCATCCTCTCCACTGACTCCCTCAAGGACCTAGCTCTGTCTGACTGCCTAGAATATTTCTACTTAACTGTCTATAATAGATGGACACTTAGGATGTGTCCACCTTTGGCTACTGTAAATACTCCTTCTTGGAAAGAGGATCATAAAATTTGAGGCCAGCCCAGACCCAAAAAAACTCCTACTGTAAACATAGGTGTACAAATACCTCTTTGAGACCCTGCTTTATTTTCTCTGGAGTATATACCTAGAAGTACAATTCTGGATCATATGATAAATCTATTTTAAAGTTTTTCAGAAACCTCCACATCATTTGCCATCCCAGCTGAACCATATCACATCCCCACTAATAGTGCCCAAGCGTTCCTGCTTCACATCCTTGCCAATACTTTTTTTCAATAGTAGCCATTCTAATGAGGGTTAAGGGCTGGATGCACATTGGATTTGAAACAAACCTTGGATATTTACAAAATCACCGGAGGGTTGTGGAGGCCCTGGGCTGGGCCTTCTGGGTGGTTCAGCCAGCAGAGAGCAGTCAGGGTGCCACTGAAACACACATCCTTCAAACTGCAGGGGTCTGGGATCAGGGTGTAATCCCTGCTGCAACTGGTCAGCTCAAGACCAGACACTGAACTGATGCTTTAGAAAATCTCAGCTCTTGCAGGGTGTGGTGTTATATGCTTGCCATCCCAGCACTCAGGAGGCTGAGGCAGGATCACCACAACTTTAGGCCAGTCTGGGCTACACAGTATAGCTCAGCAATGTAGTGCCTACCTAGCAAGTGGAAGGCCCTGAGTTCGATTCCTGATACTGTAAAAGAAAAAAGAAAATCTCAGGTCCATGATCCAGCAGGAGGGTGAAATGCAGCCCAGAGCTGCAAGCAGCTCCCTCCTCCTCTGTCTGCATCCTCTGTCTCAATGAAGTGTGCTCACCTGGTGGATCCTACCCTACATCCAAAAGCTAGCTGCAAGGGAGCCTGGCAAACAGAGCTGTTGGCTTTCCAGCCTCTGCAGGTCAGGAAGGCACAGAAAGAGGAGGAACCACATACCAATTCAACTCAGCAGGTGCTCAGGACATGACAATCTTGTTAATATCCTCTAGAAATAGGCTACCAGGAAGTGGCTTCTCTCAGCCACATCATCCTTCAGGCCCCCAGGCAGGCTTCCTCCTGCCAAAGGACTTTGTGCCTGTCATTCCCTTCTTGAACTTTATCAACCTATTATGCCTCTTTATCAACTTCTACTCAGCTAAAAAAGTCACTTCCTCATAGCAGCCTTATTCTTAGTAAATAAAAATTAGAATAACTCAAATATCCACTGACAGAGAACACCAAGAAATTATGATTTATTCATGCAGTGAATTCATACAGCAATGAATAAGAATGTCCTAAAAAAAAAAAAAAAGAATGTCCTACTGCCACATCTCATAGGCATAACTATTGAAGAAAAAAACAGACACAGAGGAACACATTCGATATGTTTCTGTTCACAGGAAACAGAAAGAAGCAAAATTAGTCAACAATAAAAGGACTAAGAAGAGTGGTTACTTTGGTGGGGGAAGTATTGGTGGGTAAAGGGGACAGGGAGCCTTCTAGGGGCTGGACATGCTTTTCAGTTTGGTTAGAGGGTGGTGCCTAGTGTACACATGGGTAAAAGTGCATTAAGCTATATGTCTTTTTTTTTTTTGAGCCTGGATCTTGCTCTGTTGCCCAGGCTGACCTTGAATTCCTGGGCTCAGCCTCCTGAGTATATGGGGATACATATGTGTGCCTCTCTGCTAGGGTTAAAATGTGTGCTCTTTACACAATAAAAAGGTGAAAATAAAATAAGCTCCTTTCTCTTTGAAGCCTTTCCCTGGCTAACCATGCTCCCTGTAAAGAGGGGTCATAGCTCTGAGTGCCCACCTTCAGCTCCCACCCCTCTGCACAGGGAGATTTTCCCATGGGATGCATTCAAGGCTTTGTGCTCCGGACTGTCAGCTCTGTGCAGGAGGGCTCTGTCTTTGTGGAGCCTGCGTCTCTGGCTGTGGGTTGCTGAGCATCTGCAGTAAGCGGGGGGTAACCACTGGGGTGGAACCAACCCACTCTCTGGCAACAACACAGGGCGCCTGGCCTTGCAACGTGAGTTCTAAACCCAGAGCCAGGCAGAGTCATCAGATGCATATCTGGTGAATCCTCCAGCATCCAGCTGAGCCATGCAGCCATGGAAGGTGGGTTTTCGAAACAGAACCACCTACGCCTGTCACTCTTCCTCCCCCAAACTCCACATTCAAATACTTTTATTCCCCCAAAAAAGACAAATATCTTTATTCTTTTACCTGGAAGCCTCAGCACTTAAGATCCTTAAACGTCTGTGCACATCATGTTTATGTAACTGTGTTCACGTGACACAGGCTGCCTGGTGCATGTGTTCAGAAGCAGGGAACATTTGTGTTTTTAGGAGGAGGAGAAAATAAAATATTTCTGTGCCTGGATCTGTCTAGAGGGCAGGCAGCCCAAGCAGAGCTAAAGGACAGTGACAGCTGAAGAGTTACACTGCCTAGGACTCCCACTGTCTCATGTGGACAGGATTCTTACTGCCTCCCAGATGACAGAGCCAGGCCAGCACGACACAGGTATTGCTTCAAGTTGCCTTGGGAAGTGATGAGTCCTTGTCCCTGGAAGTATGCAAGTGGCAACTAAACAGTGATTTCCGAGGGATGTTGACAGAGGGAGCTAGGATAAGCATCAGGAGGACCTTCGAGTCCCAGGCATCTTGTGTCTATATCCTTTTGTTCTCGCCAAAGGAGATTTGGTTTTTGCAATTCTGGATGCTGGAAAGTCCAGGATCAAGGGGCCACACCAGCAAGGCCTTTCTTGCTCCTTTATAATAACACGGTCAGAGAGAGGGAAGTGGGCAGAACTCCTCCTTTCATCAGAAACCCACCCCTGAGATAATGCCATCCATCCTTCATGAAGGCAGAGCCCTTGTGACCTAATCAACTCCTGAAGGTCCCACTTCCCAACACTGTTGCCCTGAGACACTTCCAGGCTGCCTAGGCCTACATGGTCTTGGCAAGTGGGAGCAAAATGGCCCAGTCCTTTCTGGAGGGGCTCGGGGTCAGGCATGTGACAATGTGGCGACAGCCCTGAGGTCCCCCATTGAGAAGCCAAGGAGTTGGCACATCCAGCACCCATCCCATGTCTCCTGTGGCTCCCCAAGCTCTCCACTGTGTAGCTCACCTGCTTCTGCAGTTGGGAGGAAGGCCACAGGCACAGGCCCAGATGAGTCCTGGGGAACAATTGGCAGGACACCAACCACATCTTCCATGGCTGTGCGACCGCTGTGTCTCCACACCCTTCTCTTAGGAAGCCTGCCTGAATCCAGTAAAGGAGAAGGCCCAGGGCTGTATCTGACACACATTAAGCAAGTGAGAGTTCCGGGTGTCCACAGGAACTCCTGTCACATCTTATTTCACAGAAGAGGATGCTGAGGTCAGAGTGCCTGAGCCATACACTCCATGCCACACAGCACTGGAGATCAGAGTTGGGATCTGGGGACCTCGAAGCCCAGTGCTCTCCTGGGAGTAAATAAGCCAGCTGCTGCCTCCAGGACCAGTTCTGCTCCTCTCCCTCCCCTCATTCAGGATTGGGTTGGTGACCTCTAGGCAGAAACTGCACCTTGGCACCTCCACTCTTGATGAGGTCTCCAGATCCTCCCCAGGTGACTTCTTATCACATCCCCACTCGGCTGAGCTGCCTCTCAGGCCCACAGGGTGTCTTGGGTTCTGGCCTGCCAGCACCCGGCAGGCAGAGAAAGAAGAGGCCTCTGGGCCTGATGAACATCCCCGCCATCCTGCTGAGACCCAGCCCCCTGGGAGCACGGCCCTGGAACATGCTGGGCCAAGGGAGATGGGCTACTAGAAGAGAGGAGGGGGATGGGCTCTGGAGGTGGCATGAGTGTCCCTTGTGGGTGGGGTAGGAGAAAGGAGAAAATCTGGGAGAGTGCTGCTTTTGGAGCGGGGTCTTAACAGCACACTATAAGCGCCTGATATGCTCCCCAGCCATACTTATTATTACTGCTACTGTCCTATTATTTTATCTATGTGAATGTATTATCTTTATAAGTATATGTATACAGTTAATACATTTATTTTTATGAATTGTAGTAGCATTTAGTGTTTGTCTTTATTACCATACCACGAAGGTAGGTCAAAGCTGTCTGCCCAAACACATCAGTGTGAGTGCTATCAGGTTTTGACAGTTACCTACAAGCCAACCCAAGGCCAGGGAGGCAGGGGCCTTGCCGACCACTTGAATAGTCATCACCACAAATGTTCAGTGTGTGCCAGGAGCCTTTCTAGCAGCTCACTGGGCCCTCACAATCTCTCTGTGATGTCGCCTCTCATTGTACAGATGAAGAAACTGGCACAGAGAAGTTCACTAACTTGCTGAAGGTTGCACAGCCAGGGAACAGTGAAATCTCAGTAAAGCTGGGATTTGGAAGGGCTCAGAGCTCTGTGTTCCTGTACAAGCCCTCTTGAACCCTACTTTTGCTGAGAGAGAACTCACAAGCTCCCCGAGTTCTCTCAAATTCCACCTGTGTCAGTCAGTGAGTCACCTCCCTCCTAGAAGAGCCTGGTCCTGGCTGGGTAGAAGCAGAGTTCAACCACAGATCTCCCCAACCTGTCTCCACCACCCTCCGCCCCCGTCCAGTGACCTTGATCTTCCACAGCTGACCGCTTTGATCACATCATTGATGGCCTATTTCCCAGTGACATGCACAGAGGCGGTACAGCCAGATGGGTCTGAGGCCCTCTTCAAGATGATGAGACCAGGAGCTTGGGGCCAGGGGAGTGCCGGGCTTTGTAAATTGCAGGCAGCCAGCACAAGCCTGTCGGTTTACTGAATCACAAGGAAAGAATGTACTCTGCAGCTGTAACTTGTGTCTTTGGTGACACTCGAGTCTGAGTTAGGATCCCAGCTTTGACGCTTGAACAAGTCACTGTCCTTCCTCCAGCCCCAGGTTCCTGATGTCATCTCTCAGGGGTGTGGTGGGTATAAATGAAGTGCAGATGTCCTCTACTCATGATGGGCTCCAACCTGATAAACCCATCACACATCAGAACTGTGTTCCACCTGACTACTGAGTGTCCTGGCTGGCCTGACCCACTCTAAATGTGCTCAGGATGCGCACATTCACATGCAGTTGGCCAAAATCATCTACTGCAAGGCCTGTGGTCATGAGGTGTTAATGTGTGAGATGCTGGCCTGAAGGTGGCAGAGTGGCTGTCGGGTGGAGTTTTGCACCATTCTGAAGTGAAAGGGCTCTAAGTGGAGCCACCGGTTTGTGAGATCCCAGGCAGGGCAGGTCCTCGCCTCCCCGGGGTCCCTCCAGGCTGAGGCTGGGTCTGAGCTTCTCCTGAAATCACCCTCTGGAGGAGTTCCCTCCCTCCCCAGTCTGCCCACCCTCCCCACTCTCCTGGAGTGTCCCCAGGCAGGCGCTGAGTGGAGCGTATTGTCTGCAAGTGGTCTGGAATATGAATGTGTGCCTGTTTCTACAACCTGCCTGAGACCTGTGGATGAATCATTAATCTCCCACACAGAGAGTGAGACCACCTGACACTATCAGTAACACAAACTGTCCTGGCCTCGGAAAGCCCAGAGGCTAGCCCACTGACATGTTCACTTGTTACTTATTTGTCTTTTGCAGTGCTGAAGATTGAACCCAGGCAGGCCTCCCCACTGAGCTGCACCCCCCCTCCCAGCCTATTTATTTGCTATTCTTAAGGAAGGCCTGTGTGCCCTCCTAAGGGTGTCCCACAGGTCTGCAACGAAGAGCAAGTAACCTGAGCAAAACCCTCGTGTAAAGCTTTCTGTTCACAAACCAGGCTTACTGTATTTGCTTTCAGTAGCCGCAAACATTAGAGAATTCCTTGTCCCTAAATATCCCAAATAAGGTGAAAGAAAACTGGAATTGGATATTGAACAAGAGCTTGCTTGTTGCCTGTCCAGAATCCATTCTCTCATTCTTTCTTAGTAACAGGACTCTGATTTGATTCATAGTGACCAGGTAAGCAGCTAAAACACTTCATTTCCCGGTTTCCCTAGCAAATAAGGATAATCAATGAGAGACAAGCAGAAGTTGTTGGACAGGATTTTCAAGAAGTCTCCAGAAAAGGTAGTATGTGTCCTTTTAGTCTTCTTCCTTCTTCTTCCTCTTTGGAACATACACATGATGGTTGGCATACCAGTAGCCATTTTGTGACAATAAATATGGCAGAGCAACAACAACAAAAAAGAAAAGAATTATGGATCCCTGGTAACTCTCTGGAGCTACTATACCTGCCTGACAATCTCTGACTTCTTTGATCTGTGGAAGTATTTAAGCTGCTTTTTCAGGTCTTTGTTATTTAGAGCTGGTTATAATTCTTAACTGATATAAATATCACCTCAGATTTACAGTTTTTCTCCTTGGTGAAAAAATAGGACATTTTCTTTCCATCCCTTCCTCCATCCAACAGGGCCACTGGTCCCTCGCAGAGACTCCCTATAAGGGGCAGAGCACCCATCACGTCACTGGAGTCCAGGCCCACTTATGACAATTGGTAGATCCCACCTCCGTCATAGGGAGGGCCAGCAGGGACAAATGCCAGGGTGGTTTCTGGTACTGCACAGATTAGGAGGAAAAAACACGTGAAACTGTCCAGTCTCTCCCTCTTGGGTACAAGATCTCTATTTAATTACTATGACAAAGAATCAAAGCACTAAAGCAGCATGATCTATGATAGAAAATCATGAGAAACAACCAGTGTCCACGTGCAGTGAAACAGACACACTGTGCTGTGGTTGCTGATGTGGTTGTTAAACAGCAGCACCAAGCTGCACACAGTGACACTATGATTGTTGTGGCAAATAGGACACAAAGGGACCTACGAAGTCAGTCTAACCGCATAACATCCAAAACTGGGTGGAACTGCTCTGGGGGTGAGACATCAAGATGGTGTCATCCCCTCTCGGAAAAGGCAACAGATGGGAGCCAAGGGACACCAGGCTGCCAGTAAAGCCCTGTCTCCTTTCTCTTCAATGTGATCACACAAGTGTGCTCACACTGAGTTATGTAATGAGGCTCTGTGGGGCTTTCTGTGTGCATGTCTTCAATGTCATTAACAGTTGCACTGGAGGAAGCAGCAGTGGTGGCGCAATCAAGGAGGGCACCCTCAGTGTGGCCGATCACTGAACATAACACCAGAGGAGCTCGAGCATCCTGGGTTCTCTGTGAGCACACGGGACATTCAGGGGTGCCCCAGCATGACCTTCTCCAAGCTCAGTTTTTTAAAATACTGAACTCATTTCTGTGAAAATAACTTCAATCTACTTATAGAGACAGAGCCCCCATGACTAATCACCTCTTAAATGTCATGCTTCTCCAACACACAAGCTTTGGGGTCACATTCAAACCATGCCAATCATACTCTACCAATCGCTCTATAACTTGCCTCTTTCCATTCAAAAACCTTTCTTCCATGAAGGTAACTAGAGATTGACCTCATTGCTTACAGTTACTATGCAGTTTTCCATATTGTAAACATACTATCATTTATAAATTCTCTTTTTGATATAAATTTGAATTGTTACCAATTTTTCATGAGTGCACACATTGCTGAAACTTGAAAGTTGGTACATGTACCTTCCCACACCTGAGCAAACATCCCCACAAGAATAATTCCCACAGTGAGATTCTCGAATCCAAGCAAAGCACATGCAGCTGTGCTGTAAGCTGATGCTGTGGATCTGTGCCCCCTACCAGGGCTCTTCCCCATACCCCAGGCAATAACGAGTCTTCGTTTATGAATTTGTGCCCACCTCATGGGCAGAGAGTGGCACGGTGCCATTTTGTCTCCTGTCCCTTTGATCTAGGATTTTGCTGATGGCTGTTGGCACGTTGCCTCTCATGTCCTTCTCCAAATTGTTACTGTTTTCTTAGTGACTTGTAGGGTATTTTTGCATGATAGATTTTAATCCTCTCTCTGTCTTGATGTACAGGTGACAAATATTTTTTTCTCAGCTGCGTATTTTACTTTCAGCCCTATTGATGAAGACTCAGCGTTTGTTTTGGTTTTGTGTTTTGACTTCGGCAGTTTCTCATGTCTGGTTTTCTTTTGTCATTTCTCCTTTTCTGTTAGGAAGTCTCTCCTCTCATATGCCATTCCTCGGCCTCTCTCTACAGCCAAGCCTGCTGTTCCCTTTAGATTTGATGATCCCTCTCTCCCATTCTCCTGGGCTGTTCATGCTGAAACCAGGTGGTTGTCCTCCTGCTTCTGGCCCCAAAAAGCAAGCTCCATGCACAACTGTCTTGTTCACAAACCTATCCTAGATATTCACCCCCACCATACCCACCCATGTCCCTGACTTACTTTCCTCCTCAGAGGACCTCAATGTGGAGCCTGGTTGCTGTGATTCTAATGTGACCCCCAAAGCTCATGTGTTGAAAACTTAATCCCCAGTGCAACAGTGTTGGGGGGGGTGACATTTTAAGAGGTGATCTGGTCCTGAATGGATTAATGCTATTATTTTGGGAATGAGTTTGATATAAAAATGAGCTAGCCCTCTCTTTCCTCCAATTTCCACCATGGGCTGATGCAACAAGAAGGCCCTGCTAGAAATGAGCATTTTGACTTTGAACTTCCTAGCATTCCAGAACTATAAGAAATAAGTCTCTGCACCAGACATGGTGGTGCAAGCCTGTAATCCCAGGATTCTGTGAGGCTGAGGAGAGAGAATCATAAGTTTGAGTCCAACCTGGGCAACTTAGTGACTTAGCAAGACTCTATATCAAAAGAAAAGTTTAAAAACAGCTAAAAGAGCTGGGGATGTCACTTATAAAAAGGCCCTGGGTTCAATCCTCAGTATTGTTTTTTTTTAAGTCTCTGATCTTCATAAATTACTCAGTCTCAGATATCCTGTTATAACAGCACAGAATAGTCTGAAACAGAAAATTAAGTGATAGTATGTTCACAAGAAGTGGGTCTGTTGCTATAGTAAATACCTGAAAATGGAGAAGTGGCCTGGGATGTAGGTAGTGGCTACAGGCTGGAAGGATTTGAAGAAGCAGGCTAGAAAATGTCTGGACACCTGTGAGTAGGAGCATTAGGGGGTTCTGGTGAGAGCTCAGAAGAAGACAGGAGCTGTAGGAAGACCCGAAATACTCTTAGGAATCACTGAAGTGGTTGTGACATGTGGACAGTAAAAGCCATTCTGATGTGATCGCAGATGAAAAGAGGCACAAGGTACTAGAAACTGACACAAAGACATACTTGTTATACAGTTGCAAAGCACGTGGTACAATTGTATCCCTGTCCTGGGACTTTGTGAAAGGAGAACCTCGTAGTGACAAAAAAAGATACCTGGCAAGAGAAATCTCAAAGCAGTGAAATATTGGAAGACTTATGTGGCTACTTTCAATCACATATAGTAAGGCCCTAGAGGAGAAAAACAATTTAAAGATAGAATTTATAATTAAAAAGGAAGCAGAATGGAAAAATCTGGAAAACTCTCAGTCAGGTTGTGTAAAGAATAAAAAAGCATAGGGTCAGGGATTTAGTTCAGTGGTTCCAGTGCCCGCCTGGCAAGCACAAGGTCCTGAGTTCATTCTCCAGTACAAAAAATAAAAAATAAAAAAGCATATTAGGGAAAAAATGAATAAAGATGTGGCCTAAGAACTCTCATTTTTAGAAGAGATAAAGATTTGATTTGTTTGGAATGGGAGAAGAGGCCGCCCTCCTCCCTCCCTCCCTCCTCTCTGAAATATCTTAGAAGATATTTCAGAGGCCTCAGAGGCAAGCTAGGACTTGGACCAAGGTCTCCAGAGGGGCCCATGGGCCCTCAACATTTATAGCCCAGAGCACCTCTGGCCTCCTGCAATCTGATTCAGTGCTCCTGGGCCATCCTGGTCCATTCCAGCAGAAGCTCAGGCAAGCCCAGGTGTAGCTGGTATCACAGCTCTGGAGGAGTCCACAAAGTGCTGGCTCTGAAGATGCACAGGGCACATAGGATGTAGGCCTGATGGCCTCTGCCAAGTTTAGAAGGATGCTGGACAGACTGGGAGGCCTAGGTGGAAATCTGGTGGTGGACACAAGGCTGCCCGAAGCCTTAGGCTCCCAACTTTTGTCCCTGAGACCCAAGGAGGCAGCACATGGAGTGAAGATGATTCTAGAATTTAGAAGTACATGTTATCTGCCTTGTTGGGCTTTTGGGAGGATTCCTTTTTCTGAGATTCCTTTTTTATTCCCCATTTCCTCATTCAGGTGTGGGAATGTCTATCTTGTGTTTGTCGTATTGCTATATTTGGGAGGTAGACAGTGGGAGTTAATTTCAGGATGAATCACCCTTGAGTTTTAGATGAGACTTTAGACTTTGGATTTTTGAGTTGGTATTGGAGTAAGTTAAGACTTTGGGTTTGTAGGTATGGGAATGAATTTTGCATGTGAATAGGACATGAACTTTTGGGCCGCAGAATGCTATGGTTTGGCTAGAAACTGAATCCCCTATGCAACAGTATGGAGAGGTGGGGCCTTTGAGATGTGATGGGTTAGTGGATTAGAGTTACCATAGTGACAGTTTGGTATGAAAGCAAGTGTGGGCCTCTCTTGCTTTGTCTCAAAAACAAGTGCTGTCTTGCACTCTGCCCTCTGAGATGAATTAGCACAAAGTTGTCCTCAGGTGTGGCCCTTCAACCTCAGACTTCCCAGCATCCATTGCTGCAAGAAAGAAATCTCTTCTCTTTATAAATTATCCAGCCTCGGTTATCCTATTATAGCAGCCCAGATCCTTCTAAGGCTGCTTCTAAGGCTATAACCAGTGTTAGACCCTCCGTTCTAACATCTATGTCCTTCTTATGAGCAGTCCACCTACCTGCCTATCACCACACCTGGCCAAGCCAGCACACAGACTGGCCCAATACCAGTGTTAGCCTACACTGTCAATATTTCATCAGAAGGAATAACCCAAAATCTATATGTTTCGGGAATCAGCCCCAGGCCTGCTGTCACCTTCTTAGCCACACACCCCCATATCTCTCCCTGTGGACCAAACCACATGCAGCTCCTCAGGTCCTGTTCATTGCTCAACACTGAGCCTTCTCAACAGCTTGGCAGCCTATAGGCCAAACTCGCCATACACAAGCTGAGCATGGAGGCGTGTGCCTATAATCTCAGCATTCTAGAAGGCTGAGGCAGGATTGTAAATTCAAGCCCAGCCTGGGCAATTTATCAATTTATTGAGACTGTCTCAAAATAAATAAATGAATAGGGCTGGGGATGTAATTCAGTGTGAAGGCCTATGTTCAATCTCCAGTACCACAAAAAGAATAAAAATCTTGCCACACACCACTATGGACTGTGAGTCCAGGGAAACACGTGATGATCTGCCATGATAGACTTTGTTATTCTTTTATAAACAAACAGGCCATTAGGAGACTGCTCTCCTGGCCTACTGGTCAGCAGCAAAGGAAATAGAATAAATGGTTTCAAAAATATCTCCTCAGATGCAGTTGCTTGCTGTATGGGGAAAGGTCCCTACAGACAAACCTCTCCAACCAAGTCAATGTTCTGCCTGGACCATCAGGGAGGCACACTCTGCCCTGGGCCAGTGTTTAAGGCTGGCCTGGTAGCCTCTTTGTTATTACTGGCTCCCAACACCGAGACTCTCAGGGCGCCCATTCCAGGGTGGCCTGCATGGCCAAGAGCAGATGTTTCCCTCTATGCCCTCTCTGGGCTCTGGAAGATCCCACCCTGCAGGTGGCAGGAAGGGGCTGTGTTGAGTAAAGGGGCCCCAGTGCTGGAGCCAGCTGGCTTTGAACATTGCATTCCTGTTTTCCTTGGCAAAGGACCCCAGTTAGCATGGCAGGGTTCTTGGTTCCCAGGTGAGCCTGTGGTGGCTATTTCCCAGCTGTCCTGCAATTTGCTCAGCCCAGCACTCTTGTATTACTGTGCTTGTTGGGTCACTTGGGAAACTGTGTTGAGCACCTACTAGGTACTCCGGTATGAGCTGGGGAGAACCAAGGTGTCAGTGTGGGAACCAGTCAAAGTGGAGTTAGAAATGCAAGACACATGTAGGGAAAGTTTAAGGTTAGGAGGAGGCAGGAATGGTCATTGAGAGCCTTGAGCCCGCCAAAGAAGGTTGGCTGAGAAGAAGAGCTGGCTGGTGGCCAGGCAGGAGGAGCCGAAGGTGCTGCTCTGAGGAAGCAGGGCCACTCCAGGGGACTCCTGAGCAGATTGCCCATTGTGGAGTCCCCTGTTGGGCAGGATGATTCAAACATGGTTGGAGAACCTGGAGGCAGCTGGAGGTTGGCAGCTGACCACACTTGCTGTGCAAGGGTGATCTGAGCAGCGAATCTGCATGGAAGCCCCAGCAAGATGGAATGTAGTCAATAGCCTTCTGGAGAACACAGGGGACAGACCATACTCCCAGCAGCAGCTGCACCTCCCTCCTAATGCACAGTTATGGTGCCTGAAAGGGAGGGGATGTATCCTCCTTCCCTCCTTTCTTGACCCTGCTGCTTAGGATTTATACATGTTGGTGACCACCTTCAACCACATGGATAGGAGAAACTTTCTAGGGGGAGCAGAGGGCAAGATAGTAGCCTGGGTCCCTGAATGACTGTGAAGCAGAGTCACCACAGCAGCCCTGCACTGCCACCTCCAGACCGCATGCAGAGAAATGGACCTTCCTCTTGTTTAAGCCACTGTCATCACATGCAGCCAATTCTAGATCCTGGACATGAGGATATTGCTCTTTTTGCCCCACAGAATTGACCATCTTAGCCATTTCTAAGTGTGTGGTTCATTTCACATTACTGTGTCATCTTCACAACTATCCATCTCCAGAACTTTCTCATCATCCTGGTGGAAATTCTGAACAATAGTTAGTAAACCACTCTTCTTTCTTCCCCCTCCCCCATCCCCTGCCATCCACATTCTGCTTTCTGTCTCTATGCATCTGACTCCTCTAGTGACTTCATATAAGAGGAATCATACAGTATTTGTCTCTAGGGAGCTTGTTTCATATAACATAATGTCTCCAAGGTTCATCCATGTGGTAGCATGAGTCAGAATTTCCTTCTTTTTAAGGCTAACTAATAGTCAATTTTACAAATGGACCACTTTGTGGGTTGTTTGCACCTTTTGGTTATCACCAATAAATGAATATGGAGGTGCAAATAGTTTATTAAAACCTTGATTTCGATTCTTTCAGGTATATAAGCAGAGGTGGAATTGCTAGATTGCACGGTAATTCTAACACAATGAGTTTTTAACTAGTTCTTAACATGGAATCTTGATGTGTTAGCTAGAACATTAAATTGAAAAGATGAAAGGGAAGTACTTAGAAAACAACACCATTAGTGCCATGAGAAGGTGATTGCTGTGGATTGGATCTTCAAAGTTTCCCAGCGTACCATGTGTTGAAGGCTTATTCCTCAGAGTGGTGCTGTCAGAAGGTGGTAGAAGCTTTGGGGGACAGGGGCCGGTGGGAGGCCTTCAGGTCACTGGGTGTGCCATGAGGGGGATAGCAGGACCCTGATCTCTTTCTCTCTCTCTCTCTTTCACTTCCCAGCCATGAGGGGAGTGGTGTTGCTCCCCCACACACCTCTGTGATGTACTGCCACCCACATCTCAAAGCAACAGGGCCAACCATTCATGGAACTAAAACCATCAAAACTGTGAGCCAAAATAAACTATTTTTTTTTATAAGTTGATAATCTCAGGTACTCCTTACTCACAAAATGATTGGTCCAGTAATAGTAAGAGTAGCTCTTCCATATTGAGCTCATCCCTTCACAAACCAACAGGTGCAGGCCTCCCTTCCTGCCCCTGTCCCTAGATTCATTCCCCACATTACACCAGCTATTCTGGTGCCTCTACCCACCTCTTCTAATTTCCCCAGGTTACAGAGGACTGAGTACCCTTTCTTCAGGTTTCTCACCCTTCCTCCTAAATTCAAGCTTTATCACTCAAAAGAAAACCCCCTAAGCAGAAGCCACTTGTACTCCCGAGGCTGGGACTGTCACTCACTTTATTTCCCAGTTGCCTTATTCTGGTTCACACTGGCTTCCCTCCCCAAAATCACCAGCTCCAGCTATGCGGCTTTTTCAGATCTGGCTGCTCCACCATGGGCACTTTCTCTGTGAAAGTGCCTGGATCAGCCCACCTTGGAGGGACCTTTTCCCCTTGCTGTCACACCTACCACAGTCTGCCTTTTGGCCTGCAGCACGCTTCCTGGACCACAGCCTCAGAAGGGCCTGTGGAAGTGTCAGAAACAGAAATTCTAAACTCCCGCTGAGGCCTTCTGATTCAGAAACAGGATCAGCCAGCAATCTGTGTTTTACTAGAATAGATAGTTACAGATCTATCAACCTACACAAAGGACTGTGAGTTAATTCCCCTACAGCCCCCAGAAAACCCTCAGAATCAGCAGCTGGGGTTTTGAACAGCTCCCCTTTACCATACCATAGGTACTTCTCCTTTTTTCCTTTTAAATTTTAAAAATTTAATTTTTATTCAGTATTTTTTGAGATGGGGTCTAGCTCTATTGCCCAGTCTGGCCTGGAACCCCTGGATTCAAGTGATCCTCCTGCTTCAGCCTCATGAGCAGCTGGGATAACAGGCATGACACACCATGCCCAGCTTCTTTTTTTTTTTTTAATTCACAGCAAAGTGCACTCACTCTGTTGTACAACTCAATGACTCTTCCAAGATGTATGCTCCCCTGCAGTCACACCCCAATCAAAGATATAAAGCACTTCTGCCACCCCAGAACGCTCCCTTTGTCTCCAGGCTTTTTGCCCAGAAAGTGTTTGGCTCCTCCCAGTCAACACAACCCTATCCTTACCCCCAAGGCAACCGTGACCCTGACTTTCATCTCCACTGATTACTTTTGCTTGAATTTGAACTTCATGTAGATAGGATTATGCAGTATATACCCTTTTGGATCTAGATTCTTTTGTCTGACTTTGTCTTTGAGGTCCGTCAAAGTTTTTGTATGTAGGAATAGTTCAGTCTTTTCCATTGTTGTATAGTATTCTGTGGTGTGAATATACTACAGTTTATCAAGTCTGCTATTGGAAAACACTTATTAGTTTCCAGTTTTTATAGAATGCTATAAACCGAGCCAGGCACAGTGGTACATGCCTGTAATTCCAGCACTCTGGGAGGCTGAGGCAGAGAGACTGCAAGTTCAAGCCCAGCCTGGGCACTTAAGTGAGACTGTCTCAAATTTCTAAAACATTAAAAAGGACTCAGGATATAGCTCAGTGTGAAGCCCCTGGGTTCAATCCGTCATATGGTGGGGGAGGGGTTATAAACTGGACATTAGCACTTGTTCCTCTTGCATGCCTGACCCTTTCTCATGCTCTCTCAGTCCAGCTTCTAGACTTTCTAGAGGAAGGGGGTGTTTCCCCACCCATTCTGACCTGGCACACAGGCAGCAAGTGGGCACCAATTTGGAGCCTGAGTCCCCATGGGGGCAGCTCCCAGCTGAGCGAGTTGCTTTTACAGTTCAGCTAGAGGTTGGTCAGTCACGTCTGATGGAACAAAGCCAAGCCAGAGCTCTGGGCTCCATGAATCAGAAGATGTATACCAGGCATGGTGGTGCACGCCTGTAATCTCAGCACTTAGGAGGCTGAGGCAGGAGGATGGGTCCAAGTTCAAGGTTAGTCTGGACTACAGAGTGAGTTCAAGTTCAGCCTGAATTACAGAGCAAGACCCTGACTCAAAAACCCTAAAAAAAAAAAAGAAAAAAAGACATGTGCTTTTATCCAGGCTAGGTATCAAGACCATGCTTGAAATTGACAACATTCTCTTGGTGTCATCTCTGGGTTTTGGGAGCTCGGGTGTGTGTACACATAGTGGTGTTACAAGAAATGCCTTTTAAGGCTGGGGATTTAGTTCAGTAGTTCTGGCGCCTGCCTCAAAAGCTCAAGGTCCCAAGTTTGAACCCCAGTACCAAAAAAAAAAAGAAATGCCTTTTATCCATGACTACACCAACAGCTACTTTGCCAGTGTTGCAACAACCTCCCTAGCATGTTTTTTGGCAGTGGCGATACAAGGAACTGAATTCAGGGTCTTCACACTGAACTATATCCCCATCCCTTTTTTATTTTTTATTTTGAGCCAAGTTCTCACTAAGTCACTAATTTGTCCAGCCTGGGCTTCAACTTGCAATCCTCCTGCCTCAGCCTCCCAGAGTGCTGGGATTACAGGTTTGTGCCCCCATGCCTGACCCAGCACAGTTTTTACTTGTGGATTAACCAAGCCCCACGGGTAGGTGGTATATAAAGCAGGGCCTGTAGAGGCAGTGGGTGGAGCTGTCTCAAAGCCAAATGCAGGGTCGCCCTGGAGGCATGTGATGCAGAGAACAGTGCTGGCAGAGTGCTCTGCATCACCAGAGGCAGAGAAGTGAGCACCTTGTCCTGCAGCCATAGTGGGCAAGGCCTCCTCAAGCCCCTCACTGATCCCAATTTTGAGGGGTGATTCACCCCAACTTGGGCATTGCTTCTAGCTTCCTTTGCTTCTGATTCCTTCACACAGACAGGAAGCTTGGCATCCAGGGATCCAAGTTGAGCAGACAGGGTGAGAGGCACGAGGCCCTCCCCTGTTGAGTCACGGGAAGGGAATGGAAAGAGGGTGTGGAGAGTCCCCGCCTCACCCTCTCAAGACCTCACCGGGCTCTGGGGTGAGAGCATACCTGCGCCCTTGTTTCCTGAACAAATGCTCAGAGGGCTCTCCTGGGGATACATTCCCTGCCTCCTCTCCAGAGTGTGAGGAGGATGGAATGAAGCTGGGTAAGCTGGAAGGAATGAAGTTAGCTCTCAAGGGCTTCCTAGTTTAGACTGGGCAACACCAGGAGGCATTTCTCAAAGGAAGTTGCAAAATCTTCCTTGGGATCAATCTGGGTTTTGGTCTGGAGCCAACCAGGCCTATCTTTATGGCTCAGTGAACATTTGGAGTGGTAGGCATTCCTCCCTTGACATGGCTCGGGAAACCCTCCTCATCTGCCCCCCTGCAGCCATGTGCCAGCCACTGGTGACTTGAAATGGGGCCAGCCTGGCTCTGGTCTCTGCTCAGCATCAAGGGAGGCCTTCCTCAGCCTCCTCACCTCCTCCCGCCCCTCCTCCAGCACCTGTAGTGCAGCCTTCTCTGCCAGCCACACTAATTCTGCTTTCACATTCAGGAAGGAAATTGTCAGTAGCAAATAGGACAAAGGGTCGATCTTAATATCCAAATGACAGTAGCTTAGTATTTACATGATGTATTTACATGCATCAACTTCTGTCACTGCTCCAGGATGTAGGTCCCCTGCACAAGGAAGGAAGCTGAGGCTCAAGACAGTAAGTACTAGGCACAACCAACATGCAGGATCTGACCCCAGCAGTAGCGCGGCATCACAGGCAGGGGCTGAATCCTTTTCCTGCACCCTTTCACAAGCATGGCCTCATTTGCATCCTGCAGTTCACTGCCAGCTGATAAGAAACTATACTGATAGTCCTAAGAATGCACAAAGATTCAAATGGATAATGCATGGAAGGAAAAAGAAAGTGCGTCAGGAATCAAAGAAAACAATGAGATCCACTGGGGACACTATGACTTGGCAAATGTTTTCGTGACTTATACTGATGCTGGCCTTACCAGTGGCTGCAGAGTGGATGGCACAGCTATCGCTGCCATGTTTCTGGAATGTCGGAACACAGTGGGGCCAGACCTATCACCTACCCTGTCTCCCACCTAAGACATATGGAAGTGGTTGGTTAAGGGCATAGTACAGATGAGGATGCAAAGATGTTGATCACGGCATTATTTACAATGGTAAAGAGCAGAATACATAAATTCCAACCAAGTGTACTGACCAAGCAAATTGTGGACAGAATACTTGGGAAGTCCTTAAAAGTGATTTTTTTTTTGTAGAAAACACAAGAAAATGCTTGTGATAGACTGTTACATGAAAAGGGAAAGATACACTTTTACTGAAAATTTTTTATAAGTTTAAACTTTCATTATATTTTTAGATCACACCTAGTATTAATGAATATTGCCAGCCCAGAAAAACATCAAAATTCAAAATCTGATATCTACTCAATTCATATTGCTTTCATACTATCATAAAATTGAAAAATCATAAGACAGACCATAATTTGTGGACCAAAGCATAGTTCATTTTTATTATCTATAGTTCTCAAGTTGTAATTAGATCTTTAACTTACTTATCCTACAAATCTGCCATTTTGTATTCTTTGACTATGTCTTTTCATTTTCTTATTCACTATGTGTTTAGCTCACTTTTTAATTTCATATATAAGGGAGATCATACAATATTTTTCTTTCTGAGTCTGGCATAGTAAAGAGCTGAACTGGAAATCCTAATTAATTTAAATGTGTTTAAATTTCAGTAGCTACATACAGCTAGTTCTTACAGAATTGGGGAATGCAGGTGTGGAGATTGCAACTGAAGGAAAGGGGAAAGTTTGAGAGATAAGAAGTAGTTTTTACAGAATTTTCATTATATCAGGTAACCCTAACCCTAAGCAATCTAGAAATGATTTAAAGTATGCGGGAGGATGTGCTTGGGTTTTATGCAAATACTACACTTTTCAGTTAGGGACTTGAGCATCTGCAAATTTTTACATTTTGGGGGCTCTAAGAACCAACCACCTAGGGCTGTATTTATAACAAGTCTTTCTTATTCATATAGGTATTCTTTTTATATTGTTGTCTGATTATCTTACTGAAGATTTTTCTTCTCTGTAGTGCATAAGATCCATGAAGGTGAGTGATCATGAATGTTATTTATTATCAAAATTATAAAAATTAGCAAAGACTTAGTCCAAATATAGACATTAAGTGAGTGATGGAAAAATATTTTACTTATTATAAAATAATATTGAAATATTAAAGTTTGTTTTCTCTTTGAAAATAAAAAGAAAGAAAAGGGCCAGACAGAGTGAACTGTGTTTAGGGAGTGGGTGGCATGGTTGCCCCTGAGACAGTAAATCAAGGCTGCTCCTGGTGAGTGGACCAGGTGACCATGAGCGTAGGTAGGTCAAGAGACCTGCTCCCTGCTACATCCATGAATCACTGCACTCTCTCTCGTATGTGCAGGGATTGTTTCAAAATTTCCACTTCTGAAATAATTTCAAACCCACAAAAAGTTTGCAAGAATAAAAATAAATGCCATGAACTCTTCACCTAGATTCACTTGTTAACATTTTATCACACTTCTTTCCCACTCTTTGTGATTATATATCTAATAATGACATATTAGGCATCATACATTATGTATTATTAGTTTATGATTACATATAATGAGGTAACATATGTACATGTATATGAAATTGTTTTTCTGAGCCATTTGAGAGTAAATTGCAGACCTTCAGCTCTAATTATTTCTATGGACCTTCTAAGGTCAAGGTCCTAACCACAGTATGATGAAGAAATTCAGAACTTTACCACAGATCTATCTAGTCCACATGCAAATTTTGCTACATATTGTAAGAATAGCCTTTATAGAATTTTCTTTTTTTATCTATAATCTAAACCCCATGTGCGGCCTATATTCCTCTGCTTGTTCTGTCTTGTCCCACTCCAGGCTATTTTCAATCTGTCTTCTCTATTTAGAACTGTCCTGTAGCTTTTCTTCTTTGCCACCATCTTGATTTTCTGGAATTTAGATGGTTGTTCTGTGAACATCTCTCACTTTTGTTTTGTCTGGTGTTTCCCACTATCAGGTCATGGTACACATTTTCAGACCATCACAGAAGTGATGTTGAACCCTTTGTGCATTTTAATAAGAGTCATACTAAGTCAGTTTGTGCCACGTTGGTGATGTAAACTGGGACCGGTTGGTCAAGGTGCTCTCTGGGTCTCTCCATTTTACAGGTCAATGTTGCCTTTATAAGTAACCATCTCTAAGTAGTCTTTCTCTATGAACATCCTGTTCCTCATCAAGCTTTTTCTCAGATCTTAACATCCTTTGCAATCCCCAATTTATAATCATAAATTATTATGATGATAGTTGCAACAATGTATTACTTCTAAGGTTTAGTTAAAAGTCTTTCTTAGAAAGTGATTTTCCATGTGTGAGGTAGAGGAAGCAACATCAGAAACCCATTGGCCATTGTGATACCAGGATGGTTGCCCAGGTATTTATTGTCCTCTCCTCCCTACCTTTATGCATCTGAATTTTCTCATCATGGCAGTTTTTTCTTTTGTTTGTTTGTTTGTTTGTTCCCCAGTACTGGGGATTGAACACAGGACCTTGTGCTTCCAAGGCAGGTGGGGCACCACTGAGCTAAATCCCTGGCTCATGGCAGATTTTTTTTAAGTTATTATTTCACTCTAAAAAATAATATTCTTGCTAAAGTGTATTAGAACATACTGATGTGTTCAACTTACCTTGAAGTTCATCTAAAACTAAGAAAGAGGAGAGGAGATTGAGGGAGGTTGGATCACCAAAATACATTTCCATAAGAGTGCTAAGTTCCAGTGCTCCACAGCACAGCAGGGTGACTATAGTTTACAATTCGTTATATATTTTATAAAGAATTAAAGAGAAGAGTTCAAAGGTTCACAATACAAAGAAATAATATTTATAGAGATGGAAATACTAATTACCATATGAGCATTATATATTGTAGGTTTGTATCAAATTATCATACTGTGCCCCATAAACAGATATAATTATTTTATGGCAATAGAAAAAGGAAAAATAAGATAAATCAATAGATGAATAAAGTCCTGCACAGATAGAGATGTAATCAGGCAGAGAAAAATGTGAATTTTGGAGAATCTGAGTTGATTGTATAATTCTTTCAACTGTTCTGCATATATGAAATTTGTCATCATAAAATGTTGAGGAGAAAGTTGTTATTTCCTCTCTCTGTCTCTCTCTCCCTCCCTCCCTTCCTCCCTTTCTCATTTTTGCAGTACTAGGTTTTGAACCCAGGGCTTGCGTACTGAGCTATGTTTCCAGGACTTTTTTATTTTTTATTTTGAGGCAGTCTTGCTAGGTCACTAAGTTGCCTGGGAAGGGCTAAAATTTGGCAGTCCTGCCTCAGCCTCCCAGAGTGCTGGAATTACATGGGTATGCCACCCACATCTGGTTTAAAGTTATTTCTAAGTGATAGATTATTGTATCTTTCTGTCAAATTTTTCTGTATTTTCAAAACTTCTAAAAATAACAGACATTACTTCTATTTTCTTTCTTTTTTTTTTTGGTACTAGGGATCAAACTTGGGACTTTGTGCTTGAGAGGCAGGCAACAGAACCACTGAGCTAAATCCCCAGGCACCCTCCCACTCCCCCATTTTTTGTTTGTTTGTTTTTTGGTTTTTTGGTTTGTTTTGGGGGGGGCTTTTTGAGATATGGTCTCACTGCATAGTTCAGGCTGGCCTTGAACTCATGGCAATCCTACTGCCTCAGCCTCCTGAGTGTTGGGATTACAGGGATGCACCACCACACCTGGCTGTGACTTCTATTTCTAGCTGATGCTCAGTAATACCAGGCTTTGAGAGGCGGCTCCACAGGTGACCTCCCTGTGGTGCAGACAGTCAACTGTCCTCTTGGTGGGTGCGGAGGGCCCTGGGCCAGGGGGTTGGGGGTAGGCAGGGTTGCACACCTGTGTGTTTGGAGCTGGTCCCCACAGACACAAACATGGAAGATTCCTCAGGAACTGAGGGTGGGCACTCCTTTGAGGAGGAATGACTCCTTCCTTCCTCTCTCAGTGCCTTCCCTGCATGCCCACGTCACTTCTTGGCAGCCAGATGCTCAATTTTCTGGGAGCTGCTGTCCATGTAGAGGATATGTCTTGGGGACCTCTGACCACCCCATTTGCCCCAGCATGCTCTCCTTGGATGGGCCTCTGCTGTGCTCTGCTCTGTGTTCCTTGAAAGGAGACCAGTCAGTAAATGCAGAAATGTCAGGGGACGAAAGAGCAAAAGGGAGGCTGAGGACTCTGTATACACTCAGATGTGGCAGCACTGCAGAGGGAAGGCTTCCAGCCTGGCTCAGCCCTCCTGACACTTCCTGAAGCCAGGAAGGGCAGCTCCCTTGCCCTACCTAAGTCAAACAGACTGGAGTTCAGAGCTTAGTGTCACTACTTCCTGTGACCCAAGACGAGTGTAATCTCCTTTTTGGGCTCCATGTTATAGTTTGAACAAATATCTCCCCAAGGCCTGTATGCTAACTAAAGGCTTGGTCTCCACCCATGGTGCTCCTGGAAGAAATGGGAGCTTTCAGAATTGGGCCCTAGTGGGAGGTCCTTGGGCCACTTCGGATGGGCCCTTGGAGGGGATAGTGCTTCTTCTACCTTTTGTTTTGCTTCCCTGCTACAAGAGGAGCACTTATGCTTCCCCACACTCATCATGATGTGCTGCCTCACCATAGGCCCAAAGTAATGGGACCAATGTATCATGGACTGAAGCCTCCAAAACTGTTAGCTAAATAAACCTTTTCTGTTGTAAGCCAATTATCTTGGGTATTTGTTATAGTGATAGAATGCTGACTAACACACTAAACCAGGCAACCCATGTGAAAGGCTCACCTACCCTTCAGTACGGGGACCCATGAACAATTGCTCTCCTTCATGCTGTGAAGCGACACAGGATGGGGGAGTGAGAGGAACAAAACAGTCCTTGCTCGTTTGTAGCTTACCATCTCATCATGTCAGTTATTATCAGTAAAGGTAGTCAAAAGTATGAGTATGGTACAAGCCCCTGATACAGGTGAAAAGTGTTAGGGGAATCTTTTCAGGTCCTGGGTGGGCACTGGGACCTTCTGGACACAAGCAGCAGCTCAGGTGAACTCAGGTGTCTTATGACCTGGAGCTTATCATAAGCACATTCAAGACAGACTCCTGATGCAAGTCACACAGCCATCCAGGACTTGAGGAGAACAGAGGGTCAAAGTTTGGGGTGATCCTGTCTCTCATCCTCTCAAGAGCTGCCATTCTTATAGGGCTCCCCATAAACACAATTCTATTTCTCTTACTTTCTTGGCATCTCCTTCTGGTC
Source organism: Heterocephalus glaber (assembly GCF_053883595.1). NCBI lineage: Eukaryota > Metazoa > Chordata > Mammalia > Rodentia > Bathyergidae > Heterocephalus > Heterocephalus glaber. The sequence continues at coordinate 1,634,834 of NW_028258484.1, forward strand.
TCAGCTTTCCCTGAGGTAGCCTTTTCCAGACTGTCTTTGGAGGGTCCATCCCTGCCCCATACAGGAAAGGATATTGAGTAATGCATCAGCCCATGAATGTCCTCTCAGGCCAAGCCTGTAAGCCAGGCACCTCCTGGTATGTTTGTCCTGTGAATGGATGGAGACTTCTGACTGGTCCACCAGCACAGCCAGGTGAGAAGAAAGGACCAAAGAGGGAGACTGGGATCTGTGTAGAAGGCCTGGTCTTGTGATGCCTTTCTCAAAGGGGGTTGTGGGTTTCCATCCTTTCCAAGATTTCCCCTTTAGAGATAGGTTTACCATGAAGCTGTTGGAGCTTAATCCTCAGGGGCTCTCCAATATCTGTGTCCCTTCCATGGCCCTAGACCCACCAAGGCCCCTAGCCATGAGTTTACATGATTGTAAGCTTGAGTAAACTATGCACAAGTGAGATATTCCACCACCCTGGTTTGAGACTGCTGCCTCTTTCTAGCCTGTCTCTTCTTCTGACACCCTTCATGTGGGTCGTGTTGACTGCAATGCACATTTGAGGTCCTAGGCTACAAAGAGGTGAGCATAGTGGCACATGTCTGTAGTCCCAGCACTTGGGAGGCTGAGCCATGAGGATCATGAATTTGAAGTCAGCCTGGGCTACATAGTAAGTTCAAGGCCATCCTGAACTACATAGTGAGACCCTGTCTCAAAAAAAAAAAAAAAGATGAGCTGGGCCTTGACTTGATCATGTCTTCACACAGGCAAAATGGGCCACATGTAGGTATTTCACAGGCTCTTCCCTATACAGGTAGGTCGTTTCCAATCACCAGTGTGGGACTGGATTCTGGGAGTCCTCCTTTTCACAGGCTGACACAATAGCCAGTATGGTGTCAAGACACAGACTCAGGGCTAAGGTTGGGGTTCTGTGGCTCCAATGACACATGGGGAGTGTAGAAGAACAGGATTGAAAAACACAGTCTCTCTAAGTACAATTTCCAAATGTCCCAGCCATCCAATAGCCTTGGGAGACGTATCCTATCCAAACCATAACACTTACTAAGGACATGCACCCAGGGGACAGTGGTAAGGGAATGGGGGTATTAGACAGAATAGGGGAGAGGCCACACAAAATTTTGACCCCAGACAAAGTCCTCTAGAAGCAAGGGCTCCAATCTGTTCTCTCAGGGGAAATTGGGTTTCCCTACCTGAGTTGAGAATGCTGGGTTTCTATACCCCCTCACCTTAGTCATCAGGTAAGGGCCATGCTGGGGGATGGGCAACATTCTTGCCTTTACAGGAAAGGGCCAAGGGACTCCAGGAGCCTAAGGACAATCCTCCGTGGAAAACCACTTGTGTAGAAAGTTGGGAACAACAGCAAATTCCAGGGGAGGGGTGCACAGAAATGACATAAGGGGTCAGGTAGGACCCAATCAAGCACAGACAGTAGCCACCACAAAACAAAGGTGAGTAGTCCATAGTCCTAATTAAGAGACAAGAAACTGAGACTTTAACAAACATGCATGAATATTTAATCCTCTGTCCTTAAACCTGGTTCTTTTCACTTAACAGTACATCTAAATCATTCCAGGCTAAAGTATATGAAATTTCATTTTTTTTGACAGCTCCAGTGTTTATTGATTAGATACATTATTGTGGAGATTACCACCCTCTATTAATGGGTATTTAGATTGTTTGCAATCTGTCATTATTATAAGAAAAACACACTGTTGATAAACATCTTTGTACTAGTGTGTCGTTTGGCACATATGCCAGTGTACCTGTAGGATAAATGCCTATGAGTAAGTTTTTAGGTCAAAAGGCATGTGCATTTAAAAAAGTTTTGATAGTGACTATACCAGTTTACACTCCCATCAGTAACAAATGTGAGCCCTTATCTCCCACACCCATGCCAACACAGTGTTAGTACAGTTTTGGAGCACTGCCAATCTGATGGGTGAAAAATGGTCTTGGATTGTATTTTAGATTTGCACTTCTCTGGTTTTAAATAAGAGTAAACATCTTTTCGTAAATCCTGTTCTGTGAACTGTTTCATGTTCATTGTCATTTTCTTATCACTATTTCTATTTGTCTTGTTGACTTGTAGAAACTTTACATATCAAGGACATTTGAATCTTGAGTAAAGTGACTTAAGGATGGAATCAGGAAATTCATTCCTCCCAAGGGCTGCTCACTAATTACCTATATCTCATGTCCAGACTAGTCCTTTCCAACATCTCATTCTTTACTTATTTTTTGAAGCTATGTGCTGGCCTCCCAATACATTCCTTGCTTCTCTTGGTTGAATTCAGCTAGAAATGATTCCAGTGGTTTAAGGAACTTTCATGTCTGTGCCCACATTCACCACGTCAAGGTTTCAAGGAGAAGGATCTGAGTCAAGGTCTTCCTCCGCTTCCAGCGGGGACTCCCTGCCTTTTCCAAGACTCTCATGATTTCCAGTCCAGAAGACTTGAGATCCTTCCTAACCAACTCAGACTGATGTGTTTGCAGCCTCCTGTACCCTGTCCTTACATCTGGGGCAGGGATACTACCTTTTTTTTGCATGGCAGGGATGGCACTTATTAGTCTAAGAGCTTGTTGGAGATCCTGGCTCTGAGATTGTGGTCAGCAGGTCTCCCTTGAAATTATGTCAAAGCCTCAAAGGTTAGAACCAGCAGGACCATTGGACAATGGCCCTCACAGTGGACAGAGATGCTGTGCCCAGGTCATACACTGAGTTACGGACATATCCTGGCTTAGGCCACCATTTCAGAGCACTGTTGAGTACTTGTTCATTCTTTTTGCAGACATTCCTCTATGGCAAGATACTGATGTGCAGACAGGGTCACTGAGCAAATGAACACTTAACTCCATATACAGATGCAGTCTTAACTCTCTGCAGGAAGTGAGGAGAACACAGGAAGAGGCCCTTGTGTGGAGGAGTGTTGGTCAAGGGCCATCCTCTGACCAAGACCATTTAAGCCAAGATTAGGCAAAGATGCAAGACTAAGACAAGAAACAGAATTGGTAGGGGGAAAACTCAGAAAGTACTGGTAGGGCTCACAGGTTCACCAGCTTATGGCTACAGTTTGTCATCATGCTTGCCCTGCCCTGACTCACTTCCCCTACTCTGTCACTCACTGCTTCACAAGAGCCACCCGCTCTCAGACCTTCTTCCCAGGCACAAGGACACAAACCACACAGACATGGATATATCTTCATTCCATATTCCAGCCACTTGAAGTCACCTGAAAGTCCTGACTGTGACATTCCTTCCACTTTCTGGGGACCTTCAGCCCAAGTACAGCACCTGCACCTGGTAGACAGATAACTGTCAAGAGGTGCTGGATGAAAAGCCAAGGGGTCTGGGGATGGGGATCCTGCAGAGAGGGCCATAGAGGCCTCAGCCAGACCTTCTGACCTATAGTGGGTCTTGCACTAGGGAACGGGCCACAAATATGGGCCTCACTGAACAGAGGCTGAGTGCTGGCCACAGCAATCCTGCCAAACCAGCCAGGAAACCTGTCCAGCCAGGGCAGAGCCACAGGGACCACAATCCTCCCTCAGGTGCAAGTGATGTCAGGCAAGGGCCACGGTGGCTTTCCCAATCCAGAGCTCCTCCCTAGACAGGGTCCCTTCTAGATCTGCCCCTGGCCACACCCGAGGGCAGGATTCCAGATTCATCTGTGGTAGCTGAACATTTCAGCATGCCTGATGCCTGGCTAGGGCTGAGGACACAGAGGGACAGGGGATCCATTGCCTGATCTGATGGGGCTTCTGGCCTGGTCAAGTAGGGGAAAATGAGGAGCAAGTACACAAGCAGGGAGGCGAGTATTCAAGATGTTAGAGCACTGGGAAGGACAATGGGCAGGCAGCTCTGCAGGCCAAAGATAGAGGGGTAGAACAGCAGAGGAAGTGGCTTGAGAGGTGCCGTACAAAGGCTAACTTGGGCAAGAGGATGGCAAGTTCAAAGGCCCTGAGGCAGGAGAGAATGAACATTTCGAAAAAAGGGGGGCCAGCAGTAGAGATGAGGCCAGTGAGAGCTGTGGGGCTGGCCTGGGACAAGGAACCCATGGGGCCACTGGGTGTGGCCTTGTGGGTACTAAGAAGCCATCAGGGCTGAACAAGGCCAGAAAATGACCAGACTAGATTTGTATTTTGTTTTGTTCTTTTAAATTGGCACACAATATTTATATATATTAATGGGGTACAATGTGGTATTTCAGTACATGTACACACTGTGTAAGGATCAGATCTGGGTAACTGGCATATCCTTCAGCTCACATATTTACCATTTCTTTCTTTTGGGATTATTCAAAATCCTCTCTGCTAGTTATTTTGAAATACATGAGTATGAAATTATTTTGAAATACATAGGTATGTAATTGTTGTAACAATAATTACTTTTCTATAAAAGGTGAGGAATACTGGGAGCAGTGGAGCACACCTGTAATCCCAGCACTTGGGAGGCTGAGGCAGGAGGATCACTACAAGCTCAAAGCCAGCCTGGGCTACATAGCAAGACTCTAACTCAAACAACAAAAGAAAACAAAATCAAAAATAAAATGGGAGGAATTATTTCCTTTATCCAATGGAACCCTATCACCATTAATCATCTTTTCTCCATCTCCCATCCTCCACATCCTTCTCTGGCTGTGGTAACCACTATTAACATTTTTAGCTTCCAAATATCTGTGAGAGCATGTGGTGTTTGTCTTTCTGTGCCTGGCTCCACTCAGCATGCTGTCAGGTCTGTGGTTTAAACAGAATCCCTGTGCAGTCAAGACTCGGTGACTGGACCAGAAGTTGGGCCAGGAGGCTGCTTCAAGCATCTTCACAATGAGGACCAGAGAAGCAGGATGGGTGCCAATGTGCACGGCTTTCCACTGGTGACCTTGCTCACTACTCACTGATGCCTGCTCTCAATTTACACTTAAAGAAACTGGGGCTCAGAAAGGAGAAGGGAATGGCTCAAGGTTACATAATTTAGAGGCGGTGGGCCCAGAATTGTCACTGAACAGACACAGCAGGTCCCTGACTGCTCTCTGTCTACTACCCCACACTGCCCCTAGTCTTCTGGGTCAGAAGTATTGAAAGGGAGGAGAGGGGGAAACAGGACAAGGAATTGGTTTTCCCACCCCACAATGCAGTGCTTCAGTAGTAGGTGTGAAGGCCCGGGTGGCCCACTTTCTTGTCCATAGTCTGCATGGCTCTTTGTTTCTTAGGCTCACTGTTTTGTTTGGTAATAAGAACAAGACTGTATCTGGCTTCTCTCCAATGCCCTGTCCCTCACCCTGTCCCTGTAGGTATGTATAGCCAGTCTTCTGCATCCATGGATCCAACCAACCTTGAACTGAAAATATTCTTTAAAATATTGTCTGTGCTGAACATGTACAGACATTTTTCTTGTTATTATTCCCTAAACAATGCACTGCAATAACTATATATCTAGCATTTACATTGTATGAGGTATTATCAGTCACCTGGAGATGATTTAAAGTATATGGGAAAGTGTTCGTGGGCTATATGCAAATATTGCATCATTTTATACAAGAGACTTGAGCATCTGTGGATTTGGGTGTCTGCAGAAGCTCATAGACACCAGGGAACAACTGTATTTAGTTAGCTCTTATCTCAAAGTCTGACTCTACACATGAAACAATGATAGGGCTTCACGGAATCAACAAGCCTAGGAATGAGGTGGATTGAGCTTTCCTCTCTCAACCACCCCTTAATGGCCCTGACTCAACCCTGAAAGCCTGGCACAATCCAACCTCAAATCTGCCACCCACCACTCTGACCTCACCTCCTTCTACTCCCTGGCTCCCTTGGAAGCTTGGACTGCTTGTTTAACCATTCTGTGCTCCAAAGCTGGAACAAGATGATCCTTGGAGTTCTTTCTGGCAAGCCTGGACAAGGAGAAGCTAAAAACCTGGCCTATGACTCGTTGGCCACTGCAAGGTCAACTCCAGCCTTTGACTCTCACAGCACAGGCTATGGGGGAGCTGGGGCTTCCCAGGCTCAGGTGTGGTGTACTTTCATAGAAACAGGGCCGTGAGTAGGTATCCCAACCTGGTGATCCTCAGCCTGCTTCTGGCCAACAAATGTGCTCCATTTAGCTGGCATGATATATATTTCTAACTTTTTAACTCATCATCAACATTTGAAGATGAGTAGTTATAGCTGGGCGTGGTGGTGCATACCTGTAATCCCAGCCCTCGGGAGCCTGAGGCAGGAGAATTGTCACGAGTTTTGAGGCCACCTTGGGCTACATAGTGAGTTCAAGGCCAGCCTGGACTATACAGTGAGACTCTTCCTCAAAAGAAAAGATCAGTTGTGCCATAGAAAGATGGATTTTTTTTTTACTTCTCTAGAAAAATAGATAATCCAATGTCCTGCATGGCCCCCATTAGCCAGAGCTAATGAGCACAGGCTCTGGACACAGCCCTGCTCACCACGCCACTCCACCTCCTGATGCCACATGCCTGGCCCTTAGGCATATGAGTAATGATCTAGAACAGTGGTGGTGAACCTATGGCACACATGCCTCAGTGGGCATGCAGTCACCTCTCTGTTGTCACACGAGCCAAGTCACCCCAGCAGCTGAGCATCAAATGACAGTTGTTTTTTCTAAACTAAAATCTCAGTGTTCAGGTTTAATTGCAGTGTTGGCACTTTGGAATAAGTAAGTGGGTTTTGAGTTGCAGTTTGGGCACTCATCTCTAAAAGGTTCGCCATCTTTATCCTAAAACATTCTTTATGTCAGAGGCGTCTGTGACCCAGAAATGGTAAGATACTCCTGGTGAGGTCCAATGCACACTGACAAAACAGTTAAGACCTCAAGCAAGTCCTTGCCAGCCTCAGTTTCCCCTTCAGTGAGGAGGTAGATGAAAATTCTGTCCAGCTCTGACAGCTGGCAATTTGGGAGGCAAAGACACATTCCTAGAATCCCCTGGAGTCTTGAGAACGCCCACACCCTTTGTCCCAGCGGTCCTGAGAAAGGCAGAGCTGATAAGGCCGTGGGTGGCCAGATGACAACATTCTTGGGACTCAGATGAAGTGGGAGGGGCCCACTCATTCAGCAACACATAGCTCTGGGCAACAGGGGCAGCAACTGTTAGGCTAAGCGGCCAGGGTGCCAGCCCCTCCTGGCATTTCAGCAACGCCACAGAGGCTGGGCCACAGCAAGGAGGGTACACAGTCTTATTTTGCAAGGTTTCAAGGAAAGAATGCCCATCTTGTAGGAGGAGAGTCTAGGCCTGCTCATCTTCCCTGCCCCCCTTGGCTTCTTTTGAATTTCTTCCCTGAGAAGCACAATTGTGTCCTCTCTCTGAGAAGAGGCTTCGCTGTGCAGAGGGCCTGGCTGACCTGATGCTCAGCTCAGCTGTGTGGGTTGGAGTTGGGCAGGGTCTTGGGGAAGACGGTGGTGATGGCAAGGGGGGATTCATTAAGTTAGGCAGAGCAGGCCTACTCTCTTCCCTGCCACCTCCAGCCCATACAGGAGTCTGAAACAGTCTCCTAGCCAGGCATGGTGGCACAAGCCTGTGATCTCAGCACTCTGAGGGTTGAGACAGGAGGATCCCAAGTTTAAGCCCAGCCTGGATAACTGAGTGACTTAATAAGACTTTGCCTCAAATTTTTAAAAAAAATTTTTTTTGGTACCAAGGATGGAACTCAGGACCTTGAGCTTTCGAGGCAGGCATTGGCACCACTGAGCTAAATGCCTGGCCCCCTCAAATTTAAAAATTTTAAAAGGCTGAGAATGTAGCTCAGTGCAAAGGCCCGGGGTTCAAGTCCCAATACCGGGAGGAAAAAAGGGCAGCTTCTCTTCCAGGCCTAAGGTTTCATTTCAGCCACATGGTCTAAAAGTCCACCTCACCGTCTTAGGTGACCATCTTAGGTAGATTTCCTTGCTGCACATGCAAGCAGGACAAAGCCATACGGGCACAGGGAAAGACAGACACTTTCCTGTTGGTATATGACCACAAACACCTGAAAAATAGCTTTCAGAAACAAGGAGGCCACTGGTTTTAGCTGGCAGGAGAGGCCCAGCACTGCTGTGGCCCTCATGGATCAGGGCAGCAGGGTCACTGGCCAGGAAAGCTTGGTGTCCCCGGATGAAGGCCATTCTCACAGTTGCAGAGCTTCGGTGATGGGAGATGAGAGTTGAGAGGAGGGTGTGGCCTACAGAGTGAACTATGGTCCTGGCTGCAGGAGCTTCAGCCACTATCTGCCCCTCTGATCTCCATCCCTCCACAGGAACAATTAGAGTACTCCTTTTTTTTTTTCTTTTCTTTTTTTGAGACAAAGTCTCACTACATAGCTCAAACTGGCCTTGAACTCACTATGTAGCCCAGGATGGCCTCAAGCTCACTGTAATCCTCCTGCCTCAGCCTCCCAAGTGCTGCAATTACAGGCATGTGCTACAATCATCCTTTTAGAGCTATTGTCAAGATGAACATGAAGTTAAAGCCCAAAGCTGACACCAAGAACAGTATCCACGGTGAGTAAATGAGGGTGACAGATTGGGCCACTGTAGTCCTCAAATTTATTTGACCTCTGAGCACTTCTACCTTGGAGCGCAGCACCAAGTCTCTCTCAAGTAGGAGGGAACCTGCAGGTACCCATCCTTGTGGCCAGCTGTGGAATGTCTACCTTCATCCAAGCATGTGGCAGGTCACCAAAGTCCAGTTGGGATGATCCTACCAGTGGCTATGGTTCCTAGGGAGCCAGGGAGGGTCAAGGGACCCTGGTTGGCCCCTTCCCACCCTAAGGTGTGAAACACCTTCACAGAACACTGGTCCTGAGTAGCCAAGAACTCAACAGATGGGACACATGCCATGACATCCCTGTGACATCAGTCGTGAGGGAAACAGAAAATTGGGAGAGAAGATTTTTGGGATCATTTTTCTTTCCTTAATACTAACCCATTTTCTCCCTTTGTATGTTAGCAACTCATTATCCTCCTTCAGTGGCTGGAGACTCAGTCTCTGTCTCCTTCAATATCTTTTCTTTTCTTTCTTTCTTTCGTTTTTGTTTTTTATTATTATTATTTGAGACAGAGTCTTGCTATGTAGTTCAGGCTATCCTTGAACTCACTATGTAGCCCAGGCTGTCCTAAAACTCAAGGCGATCCTCCTGCTCCAGCCTCCTGTGTGCTGGGATTACAGGTGTGGGACACCACACGTGGCTATCTACTTTAAAAAAATACATTTTTTCAATTAAAAATTATGAAATCTTTCAAACGTGCAAAAATAAAGGAACTTAACAAATACCGGTATTCTCACCACCTGGATTTAACATGTGAACATTTGCCATGCTTCCACCAGTCCTCATTTTAAAACAAAGTTATATTATGTAGAAATTGATTAATGGATTTAAAACATTCTATATTAATACACTAGGCATACTTTCATGCCACCATGTGGATAACCCTTGACAGCATGATGCTAAATGAAAGAACCAGACAACAAAAGCCCACAAACTGTATGATTCCATTTATGTGAAATGTCCAGAATAAGCAAATCCATAGAGTCAGTGCAAATGAGTGTCTGCCATGAGCCACGGCTGGAGAGGGAACGGAGAATGACTCTTTAATGGGAACAGGGTTTCCTTTTGGGGTGAAGATGTTCTAAACTTAGAATAAGATGATGGTTGCACAACTCTGAATAGAGTAAGAAGCACTGAGTTGCATACAATCACAGGGTAAAATTTTTGGTCTGTGTATTATATCTCAGTAAAGACACATATTGGTCTCTGTTATCCCAGGTGAGTGGGTCTCATCTCCCTATCTAGTCCTCCTGCCTGGGGAGACTCTGGCAGCCTGAGGGACTCAGAACTGGGGTGGGGACCCTCAGAGCCATGGTAAAGCAGGGGCCACAGCAAGGTCCCTGGTGAAGCAGCACCTTCCTGCACTGGCTTCTGGTGAGCTGTGTTGGAGGCAGCTGGCCACCCTCGCCCCTCTGCCTCTCCACTGCACTTGGCCAATGGCCAGCTCTCTCAGATGAGAGTCCCCTCAAAGCAGACAGGACGTGGAGCCAAGCTACTTGAAGGGGATGTGATCTTAGGAAGCGCCAGTAGGGTGTGGGGAGTTGACAGGGAAGGGAAGAAAGTGAAACAGTGTATACTAGTAAGCAAGTCACTGCTGCAGGCTTCGGACCCTAGGAGCCAGCTCAGTTCTCCTTCAAGAAGCTATAGCTCACATCCCTCACTGGTACTGACTGCAGGACTGCCACCGTCTCCCTCAAAGTGATAAGAACAGGGAGTCACTGGCTGGGTAGGGACTCTCTGTGGGGACACTAGAATGGCCCATGGGAACAGGCACAAGGGAGCAAGAGCATTTGCTCCTTTCGAGGAAGAGCCTGGCTCAGGTCCCAGCTGAGGCATTTATCAGCTATGCAGCTTTGAGCAAGTCAAGGTGAGCAGTTGTTGACTGAGAGAAGGAACTAGAATGTCCACTCTACCAGCAAACGAGCCAGGTCTGCTCTATCCCTAGAGCCCAGCCCTGTGTCTGGCACATGGAGTGCTTAGTAAATATTTGTGGAATAAATGTTTCATAATTTGTGATGTAAATCTTTCATTATTGATAATAGCTGCCAATTACTAATGTTCCCTGTGCTAAGTGCTGGATGCTCCATTACTCCTCTCTGTAATCCCATTGCCACTCCAGGGGTGTTGGTATTCCCATGCTTGTGCATGACAACATAAGGGAACAGAATAACCAAGGACATCCACGCAGCTCAGGGGTAGCAGAATGGAGATTGAAGCCAGGTTCCACAGCCTTATGACTTATGACCAAAATATACAGTGAATGTTTAAATTTAAAATGTATTACAGTAAAAAACATATTCCATTAATCCCTTCAAAATACTTCCCCTTTCTTTGAACACATTTATTCCATTATTCTTGCCACTTTTTTTTTTTTAGAGACATAGTCTCACTGTGTAGTTCAGGTTGACCTTGAACTTATGACATAGACCAGGTTGGCCTCAAACTCAGAGTGATCTTCCTGCCTCAGCCTCCCAAGTGCTGGGATTACAGGCATGCCCCACCACACCTTGCTCTTGCCATTTTTTTGAAGCAGTTCTAAAAGTCCTCCTTCATGAGTATCTTTATGAGGTGTGATCAAAAACACAGTGAATGCTGCTGCCAAATGCCATCCAACAGAAAGGCAGGCTAATAAAAACATTGTATGCATTCATCCACCTTATTCACTCGATCTGGTGCTATGCAACTTCTGGCTCTTCCCCAAAGTCAAAATTACCATAAAAGGTAAATATTTTAAATCAAATCAGGACATAGAGGCAGCCATGACAATGTAAAGACACTCACAAAAGAGGACTTCCAGAACCTCTTTAGAAAAGGCAAGAATGATCTGGGCATGGTGTCGCACACCTGTAATCCCAGGATTTGGGGGGCTGAGGCAGGAAGATTGCCATGAGTTCAAGGCGAGCTTGTGCTACAGAGTGAGTTTAAAGCCAGCCTGCACTATAGAGTGACACCCTATCTCAAAAAAAAACAAAAATAGAAAGAAAGAAAGAAAGAAAGAAAGAAAGAAAGAAAGAAAGTAAGAACGATAGGGTAAGTGTGTTTGAAGCAAGAGGGAATATTTTGAGAAGGATTGATGGCAATGTGTTTTTTATTTAGTAAATTTTTAAAAAATCAAATATTCACCATATTTTTCATTCACACCTGATACTAATTTTAAAAATATTATGAATCCCTTCCAAGCATGAGTGGCAAACATTTTCAGGGTACAGCTGAATGAACCTTAGCACGCACGCACACACACACGTGTGTGACCACCACCTGGTTCAAGATAGAACACATTGGCATCCCAACAGCCTACTAACCATGTAGTACCCTCCTAGATGCAATCCATGGTCCTGTCTTTCAGCCCTAGACATCTGTTTTTCACTTCTTAAAATTCTTATCCATAGATGGATGGCTTCTTACACTCAACATTATGCCTTGATGGAACCTTGACCCTGTTGTAGCATTTATTGGCATGGATTTTCCAATGCTATGCATGAATTTGGGTGTGAATGTACCATATACAACTTTAAAATATATTTATGTCCACCCATTCTTCCATCTCAGTTCTTGCTCATTACAAATAAAGCTCCTGTGAACATTTTGGGACACTCTTGGTATTGTAAGCACTCATCTTTGTTGGGCACATGCCCAGGAGTGGAATGGCTGTGTTCATCCATTGCAGTCCACATGTTGTTTGGTTGGTAAGGTGCTGGGGATCAAATCCTGGACCTCACACATGCTTGGTAAGTGCTCTACCACTGAGCTACACTTCTCGCCCAATAAAGATTTTTTGGCACAAACTCTAGTTGAGGCCTGTAGAGAGGTAGGTGATTCTATTGTGGTCTCTTATGGGCAAGGAACTTATAATTGGGGAGGAAAGATGATCATACACTACCCAAAATAGACCCTCAGGGGTAACAATGCCCTTTCCTTGTGTACAATGGTTTTCAGTTTTCATGGGGGATTCTGTTTTACTCTCCCTTCATGAACACCTGGGGCTCTGCAGCAAGGCTGAAACAAAGCTACAGCTTCACTCCGAAGCCCCATGTTGCTCCCAGGTGATACTGGGTATCAAGTGCAACTCTGAAAGTGGCTTGGTGCGCTGCTTAAGAGCAAGGAGGCTGCTGGAGCTCATGATGGGTGTGACTTCTGGCTCCCTGCCGGCTGGCTTTGTGAACATGGGTTAGTTCCTCAGGCCTCATTTCCCTCTCTGCAAAATGTGGCTGATGCTACCTTCTTGGTCAGACAGCCATGGTAAGGATTAAATGTGTTAGTGCTTAGACTAGGGCTGGATTGGGCAAGTGAGACAGAAGTTATTTTTATACACACTTCTTTCTCATTATAAAAGTCACAGGTGAATGGGGCTTCGAGGTCAGATGGTGATGGGTTCTGGAGCTGCTCAGACTGTGGCAGGGCAGTAAGAGGATGTGGGTGGGTCTCCAGCACCTCAGCCAGGCTTACTCCCAGCCTGGCTGACCACCTCTGGGTGGGGCTGGCAGGAAGGCATCCCACAGTTGGTAACAATGAGCTGCATTCTTCCCCTAGGTTGCCCAAGTCCGCCCAGCTGATGTCAGCCCAGGGCGAGACAGGAGCCCGAGAGGGCAGGTCTGGCTGTCAGGGATGGGCAGAACCACATATATGCCCAGGGCTGGGCTACCCTGCTGGGCCTGGCTGAGGCCACCTTGAGTGTGACTTCCAACTGTCTCTCCTTCCTGTGCTGTATGGTTGTGGGCTGACTGCAGAGCCCACCACTGTGCCCCACAGGCAAGTGCCCTCGAGTGTAAGGGATGTGCCCCAGGAAAATGAGGATACCTAGGTGGGGCTTGGTCAGGAAAGTGCAGGCCAGTGCACAGATGGAGAGATGGCATGGAAAGGCAGTGTACCTGCAGGCCCTGGCCTGACCTTTATGCCTCCCAAGTCCCCTCCAGGCTCTCCAGGCCAGGCTTGCCATTTACTGCCTGTGTGACCTCAGGCAGTGACCTCCCCTCTCTTTCCCTTAGGAAAAGATCTACAGCCCTTCATCCAGAGGATGCTGTCCAAGCGTACAGAGAGACCACAGGGTACGGCCATTATACAGAAGCTCTGTAGGTATGGCAGCCTGCTCACAACACCCTAGCCATCCATGAATTCCCCAAAGGAGGCCCTGCATACCAGGTACAGTCTCAGGTGTGAGGAACAGAGGACACCAGAGGAACAGCCATGCAGTCCTTGTGGAGCTGATATTCTGGGACAGGAGAAAAACAAGATGCTTTCAGAGAATGTCAAATGCTGCTTAGGGATCCCTGTTGCCTCTGAGGAGGGGGTTTTGGAGAAAGATGGAAAAGGAGCCATCCTTGGGGTCCTGGGGTGAACTTTCCAGGCAGAGAGCCTAGCAAGCACAAAGATCCTTCCAGGTATGTGTTTTAAGCAACTGAGAGACAAACAGGAGCTTTCTGTGGTGCCAACCCAAGGAGCGGGTGATCTGCCTGCTATAAGGGCCCTGGGGATCCCTCCACTGTAATTATCAGCTATAATATCCACTGATTTTTTTTTTTTTCTTTTAAAGACAAGAAGTTCATCCTGAGATCAAAGTAAAGTTCCATTAGTTGCAGCTAAAATTAAGCCTCTATTTCAGTGTGTCGTGGATCCAGAAAAGGCTGGGTTTTGTCTCCTCCTCAACAGCTCTCAGAAAGTCATTATAAAGTGAAAAGTTAATGAAATGCCAAAACGGCCTGAAAGATCTTCCGCCAAACCCAAGGCAACTGGCAGGACTGTCTTATCAGCCTGGAGATAGGGTGAAAGGGGTGCAAAGTCCTGGGAAAGACACTAGACCCAGGGCACCAAGTGAAGCCTGGGACCCAGTGGGCTTATGAGGGAGGGAGCAGGTAGGTAGTATTAAGGAGCAGTGTTCAAGTCCGTGTCCAGTATCCAAGAAGAGAAAGAAAAGAGGTTGGGGATCAAAGGAATAGCTTCAGGCACAGCTTGACCAAGGACACCAGGGTTTAGGGTATGACTGGTAGGACTCCTGCTCTTACCATATTACCCATATATCTCAATCACCTTCTCTGACTTCTTCAATAGCATCCTCATAGGTCTCCCTCCTTCTACTCTTTTTTTTTCCTTCTTTGAGATAAGGTCTGGCTTTGTAGTTCAGGCTGACCTTGAACTCACTGTGTAGTCCAGGCTGGCCTCAAACTCACAGTGATCCTTCTGCCTCAGTCTCTCAAAAGTTGGGATTATGGGTATTCACCACCATGTCTCCTTCTACTTTTGGCGCCCAGGCATCCATCCTCCATGTATTTTAAAGACCATGTTACTCCCCTGTTTAAATCCCACCCACAGGTTCTGGGTGCTCTTCAAATAAAGCAGAAACTTTTTATCAAGGCTCAGAGGCCACCACAGGCCTCTCCAACCCCACCTTCCTCTCCCATAGTAACTCTACCTTTCCATCCCTTGGACAAACAGAGCTCATCACTATCTCATGGACCCTGCATGTGAAATGCCCTCCTCCTGGCACAGCATCTTCTCAGCAGGACTGCTCTGACATCATGGTCCTCACCCATCCAACCCCAGCCCTCTCTGCTCTCTGGACAGCTCTGCCAAGCGGGGCACTCTATGGTTGATATATACTCTCTGCTTTGTCCAGCTCAATGTCCACCAGCTCCTGCAGCTGAGGAACACCAACAGTACAGTTACTACAGTGGAGGGTGTGAATGGCTAACCTCCCTCATTTAATTGATCCAACTTACTTGGCCCCATGTGGCCAGCACTGCCATATTGACAGAGACTCCGTCACCTGGAGCAATTCCATTCCCAGCCCTGAGCACAATTTGACATGATCTTGTTTCTTTCATTATTGTTTCTCTTTGACTACAGCAGAAGCTCCATGCAGTAAGAATTGTGTCTGTCTCGTACCCTGCCCTATTCCAGGGCTCAGACTGGGATCTGGCATATACTAGGAGCTCATTTATGTTGAATAAATGAATAAATTAATGACTCCCATGCACCAGGAATTCTGGAGCTCCCTACAAAGAAAATAAGTTCCATTAAGGGCTTGCTGACTTCAAGTCAGTATCTTGCCCTCTCTGGGGTCAGTGTTTCAGTGTTCTCATCTGTACAACAAGGTACTGGACCAGAGAATCTCCAAGGGCCCTTTGGCCCTAAGGCTCTGAGGCTTCTTGCTTTCTGCCTCTGCCCAAACTCCCCCTGCCTTCCCATCTCTTTGATACTCACCCTCCAGCCTCCCCAGCCACCTCATAGTAGGGGTGATCCAATGAGTTTCCTGTACCCAGAGCCTGTATTTGGGGAGTGATCAAAGCAGGCTGCTCTGTGCTCATCTCCTATAAACAAACAGCCTTCAGGAAGTATTTGTGGGAGATGATGAGGTGGTGGTGGGCTGTGCAGCATGTCCTAATCAGCAACTCTCCAGCCAGCCAAGTACAAGGGGCACAGGAGCCAGGCCTGGGCAGGCCAGGTGGCCATGTGTGTGCACCAGATGCAGGGTCCTCTGAGCTGAGACCTTCAGCTGCCACTCTCCCCTTCCCCAGGCCTGTGGTCAAGGATGGGGTTAGGGGTGCTTGGGGCCTGCATGCTTCCTGTGGAGATTTATAGGAACCAGGCACAAGGAACAGAGGAGGCAGTGAGTGACTTGAACCCTGACTGCCCCCAGCATTCTCACACACACACACACACACACACACACACACACACACTCACACTGATAACACTCACACAGAGCCATGGACATGTATATAGACACAGACACATAGACACATGAACATACAACATGCAGACAAACACAGTCCAATAGGACAGAGCAGACACATGCAGGATATACACAAACAATCACAGAAGACCAGCTGGGATAGATAGACATTGTGGTTGCCACAAACACATAAGCACATGACATCATCCCACATATCATATAGCAGATGCACACACACTCACCTAGTTGCAGAAGCAGGTCAGACTCATAAACAAGCATGTAGACATGCGTCATGGATGCCCCTACAGACACCCTCAGAGACCACCAGACCCCACCCAGGTGTGGAGACCAGATAAGGAGACGCTGTAGCATACCCTATACCCATATTTGCACATCCACACACATATATGCACATGAGGCCTCCCCAGGTTCTGCTGAAGCAGAAATGTCAGCTCCTAGGTACATGGACTTGGAGCAAACCCACACACACACACACACACACACACACACACACACACACACACCCATTCCCTGACTGGCCACATGCAGGCCTACTGGCCGGAAGCGAAGCCTGTCCTGCCCTGGCCAGCTGGCCATCCTCCAGGACCTGGTGCAGACGGTGGAGCCTAGGCAGGGACAGCTCAGCTGGGCCCCAGGGCTGCCTCTTGCCATCCTGGCCCTCTTTGCCTTGGGGATGTGACCCTAAAAACTCTCTCCCTGCAGCTGTGTGGGACCTGAAAATTTGTGCAACAACTCATATTTCTGGTTTCTTTTGGAAAATTAGAAGATCTGTCAGGACAGGGTCCCGGTCCTGCAGGACAGTCCTTAGCAGGGGCCACCAGGCTGCTGTAAGTGTGAAGAGTAAGAACACTCCATTCCTGGTGGAGGGGCCATGTGCTTACCTGCCTAGCCCCAGGGGGTTCTAAGTGGCAGTCTTGGGAGTCTTCACTCCAAGAAGTGTTTCCCTGTACACACTTGAGTACGTGCACAGATACCCACATGTGGGCATATACACTCCTTGCTCTTCATTTAAAAAATGGCATCCAGCAAAAAAACTGAGTGACACCCTACATTTAAATGTTAATAACTACATCCTGGTTGTATTTACTTACTTATTTTTTAAAATTTTGTGGTACTGGGGAATCAAACTTAGGGGTTTTGCACTGAGCTACATCCCCAGGCCTTTATTTTATTTTATTTTTTATTTTTTTGGTACTGGGGATCGAACTCAGGACCTTGTGCTTGCCAGGCAGGCGTCGGAATCACTGAGCTAAATCCCCAGCCCCCCCCAGGCCTTTATTTTTTTGAGACAAAGTTGCCCAGCCTGGGCTCAAACTTGAATTCCTCTTGCCTTAGCCTCCCAGAGTGCTCAGATTACAGGTAGTATGTCCCCTATGTCCGTCTTTTTTTTTTTTTTTTGGTACCAGGACGAACTCAGAATCTTGCACTTGCCAGGCAGGCATGGCACCACTGAGCTACATCCCCAGCATCCTAGCTTTTTAAAAATAAAGTTTGTTGTTGTTGTTGTTTTTGGTACCGGGGATCAAACTTGGGACCTTGCACCTACAAGGCAGGTGGCAGAACCACTGAGCTAAATCCCCGGCCCTAAAAGAAAGTTTTTGTTTCTTTTGCAGTGCTGGGGATAGAACCCCGTTTCTTGGCATTTACTAGGTAAGTGCTCTACTACTGATCTACATCCATAGCCCTAAATCAGTTTTTTAAAAATTTTTGAATGATTTCAGGTTTAGAACAAAGTTACAAAAAGAGCAGTGTTCCCATACCCACCTTCCTCTAATGCTAATGACTATATAGTGCATTTGTCAAGATTGAAAAGTTAGCATTAATCAAATAGTATTAAGTGACAGGTCTTATTAAGATTTCACCAGTTCATCCACTAATGCCTTTTTTTCTGCATCAGAATCCTATCAGGGATCCCACATGGCATGTAGTATAAGGGATTTCCTCAGGCTTTCTGGGCCTGGAGAGTTTTCCAAGGACTTTCCTTGCTTTGCATGGCCTTGATGGTTCCACAGTCCTCAGGTGTTTGTAGAATACCTCTTATTTGGATTTTAAGTGTTTCTTTTATGATGAGACTAGGGTTATGGCTTGGGGGAGAAGACCACAGAGATGAAGTGTCCTTCTCATTGTATCTTATCCAGGGCTCCTGATTCCTCACCTGACTTGTCACAGGGATGAGGAGGGAACATCTGCCATTACTCCACTGTAAATGGGATTTCTCCTCTTCACACTAGGTTCTTTGGATGAAAACCAAAAGATCCACCCCACAATCAAGAGGATATGGGGATTAGCAGGGTATACTAGCACATGCCTATAATCTCAGCATTCGGGAGGCTGAGGCAAGAGGATCACTTGCGGTGGAGAAGAGAGGAGATGGGAATTAAACTCCACTTCTTTTTTTTCTGTACCAGGGATCGAACTCAGGACCTTGTGCTTGTGA
Organism: Heterocephalus glaber; assembly: GCF_053883595.1. Lineage (NCBI taxonomy): Eukaryota > Metazoa > Chordata > Mammalia > Rodentia > Bathyergidae > Heterocephalus > Heterocephalus glaber. The sequence continues at coordinate 1,653,499 of NW_028258484.1, forward strand.
GTCAGGCAGTGGAATCACTGAGCTAAATCCTCGGCCCCTAAACTCCACTTCTTAGAGAGGAGAGCATCCACCTATGTTATTAGAATCTGATTTTGTCTTTTTTTTTTTTTTTTTGGTACCAGGGATCAAACTCGGGTCCTTGCGCTTGCACAGCAGGCGCTGAAACCACTGAGCTAAATCCCTGGCCTATTAGAATCTGATTTTAAATTAGAATCTTATTTTAAATGTCAGCACAATACTGTATGCCATTACAGGGTTCTGCTATCATTCAGTGAGCCAGTACCCTAAGGTCAGATGCTTCCATTACTTTCTGTTTTTATTTTTACAAACAAAGCTGCAAACAACAGTACTGGAACTCGATTTCAACAAATATTTTTCAAGCAACTTCTCTGTAACAAGCACTGCATACTCTGGTGAGCAATGTTTATGTTTCTCTTTAATTTTTCTTTTTTTTTTTTTCTGAGGGTAAATTCATGGATTGGAATTGCTGGGGCAAAGCAAAGCCCCAGATAGTTGTACCAATCTACCCTCTGGATCGCCATTTTTTTCTTTTTCAACTTTTGTTTTTCCTAGACAAAAATAATTTAAGTTTTTATGAGATAACTGGTAATTACTTACTGGATATTTGATGATATTAAAGAATTATTTTTTTAGGCATGATAATGGTATTGTGGCTACTTTTTGAAAAGAGTTTGATCTAATATAAACATGCACTGAAATATTTATGGATGAAGTTTTGTGACTTGAGATTGGCTTTGATGAAATACAGGAAATATGGTGGCTGGGGGTACGCCTGAGGCAAGACCTGTCATGAGCTGATGGTATTGAAGCAGGGTCCTGGAGCACCTTCATCACAGGGTTCTCTCTAGATGAGCAAAAAACAAAGACTTGTTTTAAAAAATCTAAACATGGGCTGAGGATTTAGCTCAGTGGTTCCAGCACCTGCCTTGTAAGTACAAGGTCCTGAGTTTGATCCCTGGTACCAAAAAAAATCTAAACTTGCATCCATTCTTTTTTTTTTTTTTTTTTTGGTACCGGGTCTTTTTCTTTTTTTGCAGTACTTGGGATTGAGCCCAAGGCCTTTGTACTGAGCTACATCTACAGCCCTTTCTTTAATTTTAACATTTTTTTGTGACATAGTCTTATTAAGTTGCTAAGTTACCTAGATGGGGTTCACACCTGTGATCCTCCTACCTCAGGCTCCCAGAGTTCTGAAGTTATAGGTGTGTCCTTCCAAGCCCAGTGTAGCTTTTTATTTGTTTACTTGAGAGGAGTTCTCACTATGTTTCCCAGGCTGATCTTGAACTTCTAAGCTTAAGTAATCCTCCTGCCTCAGCCTCCTGAGTAGCTGGGCCTATAGATAGGAGCCACCAGACCTAGCTTCCGCTAGTTTTTTTAACTTCATAGTATTTTGTGGATCATTCCCATTTCAATACTATCTCTGTTTTTTCCCCACTATCTCTGTTTTTAACAACTTCATTTTTCTCCACTGTATCAAAGAACCATTTATTTATCTGATTCTCTAATGGTGGACAATACATAGCAGTGCTTATAAAGACCCTGTCCACTTCTGAATCTTACTATACTTGCTGTATAACCTTGAATAAAGCCCTGACTGCTCTGTCTCAGTTTCCTCACCTGTAAGCTGGAAAGAAAAGACAGCATGCAGGAAAGATGACCTAACTTGGCCTACTGCTTATTATAAATAAAGTTTTATTGGAACACAGCTGCATTCACTCATGTATTATCTATGAATGATTCCACAAAGCAACAGCAGAGTTGAGCATTGCAAGAGAAATCATGTGGCTTAAAAAATATTAACTATTTGGTCCTTTATGAAAAAATGTGCCAGATCCTAACAAAAGTCTTAGGCATAGTAATAAATGCTGATGCTGCTGAGCACTTAATGTGTTTCAGGGTCTGTTCTATACTCATCACATAGATTAATTGTTTAGATCTCACAATCTTATGAAGTGGCATCTATTTATGGCAACTAATCTTAAAGGTGGGCTCAGTGACCCACATCCCCTGAGATTCACACCCTGTGCAGCCCCTCCCCCCTGGACCCCAGGACAGCCTGTGCCTGTGCTAATAGACCTTGGGAGACTGTCAGGCCTTGTCTTTAAAAGAACTGGTAGCTTCTGCTTCCTGCCTCTTTGAATACTCTTGGAGACCTCTGAGATCTGCAGAGCAGAGCGAAGGCCACAGAGAAAGGGAGGCTCTGAGACTATGAGAAGAGGGCAGGGTCGAAGCCAGCTGGTCTCAGTCCAGACCCCAGATGACCCAGCCCCAGTCACTACCCAACTGCACTTGCCTGAGAGCAGCAGAACTGCTCTGCTGAAACAAGTCACCTCATAGAAGTGGGAGACAATACTTGGATGGCTCGGCCACTATGTTTTTCCAGCTGAGACATGGCCACTTCTAGGATGATCCCTGGTCTACCTGAATTTAAAGACTTTTCCTTTCTAGTCTCCTTTGTTCACTGATTAGGAGCCCTGTGTGACATTAGCATCTCCTGAGGAGCTTTTGCAGACACCATTTAAATCTGAATATTGGAGAATGGGAACCTAGAGATACCCCAGGATTTGAGAACCATGATTCTATCCACTGTTTCCACAATATGGCCTAAAGTTAAGAAATGTTCACTACATTCATTTAAAAAACAGATTCTTGGGGCGTGGGCTCAGTGGACCCACGCCTGCCTCACAAGTACAAAGTCCTGAGTTCCATTCCGGGTACTTCAAAAAAAAAAAGATTCTTGACTTGCATTCCAATAGCTGGAATGATCCCATTGGAAGGCCCTTGATCCTGACATACTCCTTCTGATGAATCTTATGCTCAATTACCAGCAGAGAAAAGGTCCAGCTCTCAGGTGTGGAAAACTCTACAGGAGTTTCCCACAGAGATCAACATATCCATACCAAACAACCCAGCCACCTCGCTTGGATATTCTCACTTCAAATAAGTGCTGATGCCCACCAAAAACAGGCATGAAGCTATACATAGCTTCTTTATTCAAGGCAGTCCCATACTGGAAGCATCCCCCATGGCATTCACAGGAGCATCAATAAATTATAGTGTATACACACAATGGTCTATGGGCAGAAAGAGAATGATGTGCTGGACATGTCTGGTGGCACACACCTGTAATCTCAGAACTCTGGGAGGCTGAGGCAGGAGAATCACAAGTTTGAGCTCAGCCTGGGCAACTTAGTGAGACCTTGTCTCCAAAAGGGGTGGTGTGGGCTGGAGATTTAGCTCAGTGGTTCTGCCACCTGCCCCAAAAGCACAAAGACCCGAGTTCAATCCCTGGTACAGGAGGGGTTGGTGGCTGGGGATGTAGCTAAGTGTGAAGGCCCTGGGTTCCATCCCCAGTACCAAAGGGGGGTATGAGGGGAAAGAACAGATTGATGCCCACATTATTAGTGTAGGTATATGAATTTTACAGACATGCTGTTGAAAGAAACCAGACACAGAAACTAGATTCCACTTAAATGAAGTTCAAGGTCAGACAAGACTAATCTATGGTGATGGAGATCAAAATAGCAGTTATGTCTGTGTGGATGCATGTGTGTAAATTCTGCTCACAAGATGCAAGGAAGACTTCCCAGATGACATTTAGACTCATAGAGAAATCAAGGTTTTGGTAGATATCAGCACTTATTTCAGGTGGGAATACCCAAGAGGGAGTGGCTGGGATTTTTGTAACTGTATGTTGAACTCTGTGGGAAACTGCTGTACAGTTTTCCACACCTGAGAGCTGGAGACTTCTGCACAGTTTTTCATACCTGAGAGCTGGTATGGAAATCATCATCTGCATTTAGGGCCCCCCTGAGAGGCCTTTTCTTGCTTGCTTATTTGCTTATTGGAGATATACATAATACACTGAAATACAGAGGATAGTGAGCCAATCTTGAGTGTATAGGCTAACCAAAGTAACATGTTCACATTGAGTTTTGAACCTGATACAACATACTATTCTAGGCCCCTGGGAAGGGAACCTAAGGCTATAAGACCTAGACCTTGTCTGTGAGGATTTTATAATCTATGGGGGGAGATACTTCAAAGCAAGGTTGACCTGGATGTTTTCGTCCATTTGTTTGTTTCAGGCTGTTTATTGAGCACTTACTCTGTGCCAGGAACTGAACTAGGGATGGGAAATGGAGTAGCAACCCAAACCCACCCCTATCTGGAAGGTCTATTTCTGAACAATGTACCCCTTGTTTTACCTTTTTAACACTTTCCAAATATATTCCCTATCTCCCACTGACCGTGTTCTAGTTCAGGCCCCATCTTCTCTACTCTATGGTCTGTCATGGTTTTCCTGATTGATTATGTTTTAGGTCTTCTGCTTCTGAGTCACTCTCTAGACCAAAAGCCCCTACAGTGCTTGATCAAAAAAAATGTTCAGAATTGGATTAGGGGTGTAGCTTAGTGCTAAAGTGCTTACCTAGGATATGTGAGGCCCTGCTTTAGATCCCCAGTACTGCAAAAAATCAAGACAAAATAATAAAACCCCCAATTCATAGTCCAGGCCACTTTGGTGCCACCCTATGTGGGCTTGAATCCTCATTTACAGGATCCACAATTGTGACCATAAGTAACTTCCTGATGTGTCCTGAGCCTCATTGGTGTCTTTCATCACATGAAAATAACATACCATCAACCACTACCACCACTACCACCATACCCGTTTCTTCTCATTCTTCCATGGTATGTTGCTCTATCAATCTGCACTGCTCGGTGATAGCCAGGGCTTCTGTTCATTGACACACCCTTTGGTTTCAGTGCCTTGAGCCTCTCCCCTGGTGCTCCTGTCTTATTCAGCTGCAGACTCAGTACAAGCACTACCTCCCCCGGGAGCCTCCTATAAAATGTCCAGATGGCCGGGTCCCTCCTGACCCCTAACTAGGCCTTTATGATGCTGGCATGGAACATGTCTGTCTGCCTCCTGTTTCCATGTTTCTCTATTTGCTTGAGTGTAAGCCCTTGCTAGGCAATCCACCTCTGGATTCTCGAATCACACTCTTCTTTATGTCCCCTACCAAGGCATAAAATCTGAGTCCATGGCAGGCACAGGATGTGTCTATTGACCCGAGCAGAACACGACAAGCATTTTCTTAGTGGGTGGGCTTTGTGTTGGCCATGAGGTATGGGTACCACTTTTAAAAACTTACTTTAAGGGCCGGGGATTTAGCTCAGTGGTTTCTCCGCCTGCTGCGAAAGTGCAAGGACCCGAGTTCGATCTCTGGTACCAAAAAAACAAAACAATGCCAGGGATTTAGCTCAGTGGTTCCGCTGCCTGCCTCGAAAGCACAAGGACCCAAGTTCGATCCCTGGTACCAAACAAAACAAAACAAACTTACTTTAAAACAAATTGTATATGCACATAATATCAAATCCAAAAGGAAAAAAAAAAAGGACTTAGAAGGAAAATTAAAAGTAGGTAGCCTCCCAACCACCAAGCTCCCTCCCCAGAGGCCACCGTTGGTATCACTTTCTCAGTATTCAGTGCAGGTGAGAATTGTCAATCTCTTTTACTCAACCCCAGCTCTTATTTTGCAAAAATTTAAACAAACAGAAAAGTTGTGAGACTAGTACAATATACACCCTTTGCTTAGATTTACCATTTAATGTTTCGTTACATTATGCAAAATATTTTATAAGCATTATATTTCTTAATACTACAATCATATCAATTTTGTATATGTGGTCAATGAAGCACCTGGCAGGTGCCCAACACCACACAGCTGAGGGGTGGGGCTGGAGGACTTTGATCTGCCTTCTTCCTCCTGCAGGAAAGCATTTCTTACTCAAAGTGGAAATCCACTTCCTTGAGACAGTCAACAGATGATCAGTGGAAAAGTACACAGCTCTAGAAGCATTTGCTCCTTCTCCTACATCCTTCCCATTCCTTAAGCAACAGCTGCTGTCACTGCTGCCACCACATTCTCCACAGTCACCTCCGCCCGCCCGTGAAGGCTGAGTTTGCTCACCTCATTTACAAATACACGATGACTCCCAACTGTCAGCAGGCTGACATTCACAGGTCTGCTCCTGAAACCCAAGGCTCTGGATGACCCATCCCTCATCAGGTGCCTTTACTCCCTTCCTTTTTGCCCTTTCCTGCACTACCTCCACCTCCAGCCACACTGAAATCCTCCAGATCTGCTTACGTTCATCTTTCTGCTCCTGTAAACTACTTGAATTCTCCTAAAGGGTGTGTTTCCCTGCTCTCTGGAATCCTGCACTCTTCACCCAGTGGCTCCGACATAGCCTCCGGGTTGACTTCTGGCGAGGAGACTGGACCGTGGAAACTTACAGTGACAGTCTGGCTCCTTCCTAGCAGAGGGACCCTGTATAAAGGACTCTGGGTGTCTGAGCCTTCATTTCCTCAAGCACGTAATGAAGGAAGGAATGCCTACTTGAGGACCTGGTAGAGTCAGCGTTTACTAATTTCTCATAACTAACAGCTCTTTGAGGCTGTTGACTTCTTAGTCATCCCTGGAAACACCACTTCCTATTGCTTAGTTTCTCTACGTCTGTTTCCTCATAAGTAAAATATGGATAATCATGGAGAGGTTGTAAACGTCAATGTGCTAAAGCGTTCGCAGCCCTTGGAACAGTACTCAGCCCTTATTAACAATAGTGCTATCTACAGCCATGACGACCCGGCCTGGCACATAGTAGGTTCTAAAGTTATCCGTTTTGCCACGGTGCACAGGCGGAGCGCGGGAAGAAAGGCCGCAGTGGAAGTGAGGGGCTTGCTGAGCGCCCGCCCCAGGTCGGCTCCGCCCTCCTTCCCCACCCCTGAAAGCCCTGGCTCGGCCTCAGCAGCTGTCAGGCCTGCTGGCCTCGGCGCCAGTCCACCAAACCTGAACGTCCCATCCTCGCGCCCCCACCTTCCTCGGCCTACACAAGTTACCTTGCGTTTGGCCACCCTCAGCCTCGCCCCCAGGCTGCCATTGGCTCAGGAGTTTCTTTGTTAGAGGTAGCACATGGCTACCATTGGCCGATAAAGCTGTCGATCGCGCCGGCGCGGCCCCTCCCCGCACGCCTGCCCCGCCTGCCACCCGCCGCTCCCGGCCCCGCCCGGAGTGCGCGAGCGCTCCGCTCCCAGTTGCAGCGGCCGTGGGCGCCCAGGGCAGCGGCGGCGGCGCGACGAGCGAGCTGGCGGCGACCGGTGCCTAGGAGGCGGCGGGTGCTTGGGAGGCGGCCGCGGCGGGAGGCAGCGGGCCAAGGCCGCGTCCATGGGCCCGCGGCGGTCGGGCGGCGGCGGTGCTGGCGGGCGCGGGGCGGCGCGCGCGCTGTAGGCCCGGGTGCGGCAGCGCGGCGTGCGGCGGGCCCGCGGGAGAGGCCGGGCCGGGCCTGCTGCGGCCGGTGGGGCATGAGGCGGCGGCCGCGGTGAGCCCTAGCCCGCCGGGAGCGCGCGGGCCGGGCCTGCGCCGCCGCCGCCCCCGACTATGTCGGCGGCCAAGGAGAACCCGTGCAGGAAATTCCAGGCCAACATCTTCAACAAGAGCAAGTGTCAGAACTGCTTCAAGCCCCGCGAGTCGCATCTGCTCAACGACGAGGACCTGACGCAGGTGAGCAACCGGGGCGGGCGCCGCGGGGGTCGTGGCCCAGGAGACCTGGTCCTGCGCTGAGACAAGCCCCGAGGCGGGCCGGGGGCGGTGGCGCCTGCGAAGGCCGCGGGGAAAATGAAAATGGAGCAGAAAAAAAATGTGCGTGAGTGCTGGGGGAGGGGACTGCAGATGGAGGGGGACGGGAAGAGCCTTGACAGAGCCGGTACAAAGGGAAAATCCTCAAGTATGCCGAAAAATAACATCCTTTCCCGTTCCCATACCCTTGCCGTGTGATTCATGCTTTTTGGGTGACTCAAAAATGTCTAGTTTTTCTTATTTGGAACAAAGCGCCTGGGGGTTGCTTACTGCTTGGCAGGACCCCCTTCAGACTCTGTCATAGGGCCAGACTCAGACTTGTCCACCAGAGTGGCCCAGGGCTTGTCTTGTCTGGATGGACCACGGGCTTCTGTCTTGTGGGACTGAGCCTGCCCTTCTCAGTCGTTGTCACAAGGAGGGTCTCCAGGTCTGGGAGAGTGTTGCTCGTAAATGTAAGCCAGAGGGGCTGCTCTCCCTTTCTTTCTTTCTGTCTGTCTGTCTGTCTGTCTGTCTTTCTGTCTTTCTTTCTCTTTCTTTCTGTCTTTCTTTCTGTCTGTCTTTCTGTCTTTCTTTCTTTCTATCTTTCTTTCTTTCTGTCTCTTTCTTTCTTTCCTTTCTTTCTTTCTTTCCTAGTTCTGTAGTCCCTGGCCCTGGAGGTGAGGAGATCTGTGGGTACTGGGAAAGTTGGTTCGTTCCTCCGGGTCTTACTGGTAGTTGAGGGCTTTGGACTAGTTTAGTAGCTCCTGAACCTGCCTGAGAGTTGCAAACATCAAAAACACAGTCCTGGGCCCCCACCCGGGAGTGATTTAGGAGAGGAGGGGATTTGTGTTGGGAAAGGTCCCCAAGGTTTGACTGCAGTCCCCACTGCCTTTGGAAGCTCCCCCCTCACACCCCTGCTTTCCAGGCTGATTGCTTTCTGAGCTCCTGGTGTTGAGAATCCAGAGGATCCTTGGGTTGTACCTATGCACCCTCCTCTCCCTGTTCCCCATGCTCCAGTCTCATCAGTTTTCTCTCAACTCCTTGCAGGAGGCCAGGAAAGCACCCTTCATATTCCACTTTAGTGTGACCCATTTGTACCACTCTTGCAAAAAAAAAAAAAAAACCAAAACAAAACAACAAAACACAAAACAAAACAAAAACCCCAAACAACACAAAACAAAAAACCCTTAGACAAACACATTGCTTTGAAGTGTCCTAGCCTGGCTGTTTTTAATGCCACTTAAGTACAAGCAGGGTTTGACTTGTTTACAGGGCAGACTGGAGTGGGGAGACGGGGCAGGGCTTATGGCCTGGGACATGGTGCCTTTCTCTGAGGTCAGGTTTCCAACACAACGGAAAAGATCCAGAACCTTAATCAAATTCTCAAGATCTCAAAGTCATAGATTGTGAGGACACCATGGGCCTTAGAGACAGCTTAAGTACAGAACTCACAAGGTGTTCTTGAGGGTAAGGGGTGGGCTTTTAAGAAAGAAAAACTCAAATCTTTTCTCATCTGCATGCTTTTTTTTCTGGGGAACAGTTTGTGTGTTGAGAAGCTGGGAAAATTTCCTAGTCTTGGCTGTCACTTTAAGTAGTGTGACCTTGAGCAAGGGGAGGGGGGGGTTACTTCTATTTAAATTTCCTTATCTGTAAATTGGTGATAGTGATCCCTGGCTCGCTTCCACCAAACAGCTGTTGTGAGAAGCAAGGAATTATATTTTATTAAAATTTTTCCTCTTGCAGTTAAACAAACAAAACCAAAAAAATAGCCCACAGAATAGTCAGCTTTGATTTAACAAGTTTTTGGACTTGGCAAAGGGCTGTTTTAAGAGAGCTTTGTAAGTTTCCTGGTTCTTTTAAGCAACTGCCAAAATTTGCAAATTTGGTATTTATGCCACATAGGGGCGGGTTTTCTGATTTTTAAGTTTAGATAAACTACAGTGGAATCTGCATGTTTTGAGTCAGAACTGTTTTTTTTAAAAAAATCTGTTGGTTATTAATTGGATTCAAGGGGAGAGGCAAATATAAAATACTGTAGTCTTTCACAGTATTCAAAGTTGAATTCTGGATTTTAAAACAGGCCTGAGACCTCCAGGGCAAAACTGGAATGGTAGTTTTTGAAATAATGAGTGGGGTTATTTGTGCTGGAAGAGATTAGCCTAGCCTTCTACCTCCTGGGATCTTTCAGGAAGAAACTGCTCTTGAAATGAGAGGAGGGAGACTCAGGGCTGTTGCCAGCAGCCTTGCTGCTGCTCTCTGCATCCGGCCCTCCCCCACCCTTTTGCTCTCATCCTTCTGTCTCCATTAGAAAACCTCAGCCAATTGGTTCCCATCAGTCTGCTCCCAAGCCCCTACTTCCCGCTGTCCCTCCACGCCCTGAGCTTATTTTAGACTGTCCCCATAGATCTTCAGTGATCATCAAGGCCACCTCTTCACTAGGCACCAACACCAACCCAAAGGGGCAGGACAGCTTTGTGTCTTTCCTCTTGGGATGTAGTCTTCCCAGAAGCTGGCATTCCTCCAGCGTTCTGATTTAGGCTTTATTTCTTCAGCTGTGGGTTTTGTTTGTTTGTTTTTCTCAAAGAGAGGTACAGTAACTTTTTCCAGGGCCTGCTTTGTCTTGTGGCATCAGATCTGGAAGGGACATGGAGATCAGCTAATCTAACCACTTCCTTTTACCAGTGAGAAGACTGAAACTTGGAGAAGGGGAGCGACTTTTTCATTGCAAGGATGGCCAGAATTCTTAAACCACATTTATTTCTCTGTTCTGAGTCTACAAGGACATTCCAGGGGCCACATCATGAGGAGAGTAGTGTCAAAGATGGTTATGTTGCAGAAGGTGCTCAGGAATGCTGTTTTTGGAAAGAAGAGTTCCTTGCCTTCTCCTTGTCACTGGAATTCACAGTGATTTGGTATAAGTAATGAGCTGGAGTCCAGTATTACTGGTCATTGAATCTTGCAGTTCCAGGCCCTTTGTTCACAGGGTGCTGTTTTTTTTTTCAGTCCTATACATTCCTCTGTGTACACATAAATTCAAATATACATTTAAACCTTTTAAGACCTGAACTGTGTGCAATATTTGCTCTGCAAATGATTTCTCCCCTCTGCTTAACAATATTTTAGAGTTCTTTTCATGATGTTACATACAGATATGGTAAGTTGTTTTGCATGTGCTGTTAACATAACCCATGTCTTATGGATGGACATTGAGGTTACTGATGAGTTCTGCTGTTATAAATAGTGAAAGCTTCAGGCAAACGGCTTTATAAATGCTTTTGGGTGTGTGCTTGTGAGCACGAAAGCAAGTATTTCTCTGGAGCAGATACCTAAAAATAGAATGGCTGGGTTGACATCAAGTGCACTAGATTTTTTTTTAAAGATACTACCAAATTGCCTTCCAAAAAAGGCCGTGTCATAACATTTCCAGGACTGGATATTATGAAATGTTTTAATTCTTTAATAATTACCAGTGAGGTTAAGCCTCTCTACAATATTTATTGAAGGGTTGTTTTTTTTTTTTTTGGTAGATTACCTGTTTCTGTTGTTTGGCTGTTTTTCTGTTGCGTTAGTTCTCCCCCACCCCTGATTTGTAGGGGCTTTCTATATAGTTTGGGTCAGAGGTCTTCAAACTTTTTCTATAAAAAGTAAGATAGCAAATATTTTAGCCTTATGGTCTCTGTGGCAACCATGAAACTTGGTCATCATGGTGCAGAATGAGTTGTAGACAATGTATAAACAGGTATATGTTCCCATAAAATTTTATTTAGAAAAACAAGCAGCTGTCTGGATTGGGCCAGAGCATAGTTTGTCCAGCCTTTTCTAGATAGTAATCTGACACTCGTCATATATGGCCAGTAGCTTTTCGAAGTGTCAGTTGTCTCTTTACCTGTGGTTAGTTTTCTTTTTCACGTGGTAGGTTTTAAATGAATGCATTTGGGGCTGGGGATGTAGTTAAGTGATAGAACATTGGCTTAGCATGTGCAAGGTCCTAGGTTGAATCCCCAGCACCAAAATATATAAAATACAATGAATGCAGCTGAATCTCTGTTTTCCTTTATGGTTTATAGTTTTAATCTCATATGTAAGAAGGGCTTTTTGTCAAAATTTATTAAATAGTCTCTAATACTTAGTTATTTTACAGTTATATTTATGCATAGCTTTAAAAATTTATCAGACTTGTTTTTCAGGAAAATCATGCTGCTAAAGGCAGAACTGCTAGAGATCATGAAAGTAATCCAGGTAGTTGGCTATAAAGGTCTTTTCCTCTAGATCAGTGCTGGGAGGCCCTGGGAATAGTGTTGTGGGTGTCCAGGATGTCCAGGTGGATAGCAGTATCTTGAACAGAGATTGAGAACAGATTTATAGCAGGAGTTGAGGAGGGGTCAAAAATATGATGGTAAGTTTGACCTTGTGAAGGTGGATGTCCAGTGTAGTTTAGGAGGAATCACCCACTCAGTCAGTAGGAGATAGTGGTTAGTGCTCAGGTGAAAATGGGGCTGGGAGTCCTTTATGTGGAGGTGGTTGCTAAATTCATGGGAATGAGTGTTATCACTTAGGAAAGAGCCAGTGGAGGGAACCTCCACGTGGTAGATCGGCAGAAGAGGGGGAGCTGTGAGGGAGGCTGAGGTGTAGATCAGAAAGGGCTGGTGATTAGAAGGAGAAGCAAGTCGGGGCTTCAGGGCCCTTAGCATCAGTGTGGGGCTTCAGGGTACCCAGTTATTCTTCTGCCTCTCTGTGGAAGGAGCCACTGTGTTCAAACTCTAGTGTTTCGTCTTTCTCTGCTTCGTTGATGGGACCTAGACTGGATCTTTTCCTTCCTCAGGCCTCAGTTTCCCCATCTGGAAATGAGGTTGGGCTTGATTTCTCCTAGGCCTCTCAGTTCCTCTGATATGATATTGCAATGGCTGCTGGAACCACAGTGGCACAAGGGTGGGCCACAACCATGGGTCTGTGCAGCATTTTATCAGGATTCTCATGGTTCTTGTGATATTCTTAAATATGCTTACTTTTTTTTTTGGTACCAGGGATTGAATATATGTTTACTTTTTAAAAGAAGATTTGTAACTTATATTTGGCAGGGGGTGTATGAAATATGCCAGACACACAAAATTCCATTATAAAGGGCTGAAAAGCACATGAAAAGATGTTTAGTGTCATTAGTCATTAGGAAAATTCAAAGCAAGACCACAGTCCCATACCACTTTATACCCATTAGGATGGCTGAAATATTCTTTAAAAAAATTCCAAAAAGCAATTTCATAAATGTTGAAGAAGATGTGAAGAAATTGGAACCCTCTTGTATTACTGGTAAGAATCAGATGGTGCATGCAGCTTCTATGGAAGACAGTTCAGCAGGTCCTCAAATTAAACACAGAATTACTGTATGAGGCAGCAATTCTACTCTGAAGTATATCCCCAAAAGAATTGAAAACTTACATGTTCAAACCAGCACTTGTATGTCAATGTTCATGATAGCAATGTTCAGAGTGACCAAAAGGTAGCAACAATCCACATATCTATTGATGGATAAGTGGATGTAACTTGTGTTCTCTACAGTGGAGTATCATATGATCTCAAAGGAGCAAAGTAGTAAGCTGTCACTTGGGTGAACTGTTCACTTGGGTGAACCTAAAGAATCTGATGCCAAAGAAAAGAATATGCACAGAAGGACACATAATACATGACTCCATTTTTATGAAATGTCTAGAGTAGGTAAATCCATAGAAACAGATTAGTGGTTACCAAAGGGTGGTGGAAAGGGTGATGAGTAGTGACTGCTAACGGGGTTGGGGTTCTATTTTTAGAAATGATGAAATGTTTCAGAACCAGATGGAAGGGTTCATTGCACAACATTGTGAAATATACAGAATGCCACTAAATTGTTCACTTAAAATGGTTTTTTTGTTCTATGAATTTTATCTCAGTAAAAACAACAAAAAAAGAATGTGTAAGAATCACACCTCACACTTGCTCTGTGTTCCTTTTGTCATCTAGAGTGAATATCAGATTATTTCTAGAGTCTAGACCAGTGATTGAAACATTTTTTTGTAAAAGGGCCAGATAATAAAAGACTGTATTAGGTTTTGCAGGCCAGTGGTCAAAATTGTGGCATTTATGTAGGCACTTATATAGCATTTAAAAATGCAAAAGTCGTTCTTGGTTTTGAGCCTTAAAAAAGCAGATGGCAGTCTAGATTTGGCATATAAATGTAACTTCCCAAACCCTGGGTTAGACCAGCTCTGTCCCACTGAGCTGTAAGGAAAGCCACATATGATTTAAACTTTTGTAGTTGCTCATTAAGTAAGAAGAAATGAAATTAATTTTAATTATATTTTTAAACTGGATATATCAAAAATAATATCATTTCAACACATAAAGAAGTTATGGTGGACATATTTTACCTTATGGCACAATTCAGTTGAGACCAGCCACCATCCCAGTGCCAGTAACCCCTTGTGGCTGGTGCTTGCAGTCCTGATCCATAGCTGGGGCCTCTGCACCCTGGCACATGGGATAGCAGGTGAGGATAGCTGCTGCCCTTCCCTTCTTCCCTCTTCCCTGGTGGAGTCCTGCAGATGGCCCGGGGTTGGAGGGTTCCTGGAGATCTGGTTCTCTTGTATCTGTTGGTCCTATTCCCTTGGCTTTGGTTTCCTTTTACCAAGTTTTGGGAATTATGTGAATATCACACCTTTGTTAACTCCTTTGGTGTGTTTGGAAGCTCTGTTTGCGTTCTGATCCCACCTCTGTCCAGAGGCAGAAGGGAGGAGGATTCTGGCTGGAGACTAGTGGGATTGTCCCCATAACTTTCCTGTGGGGAGCAAGTGAAAGTTTAGGGGACAGGCCTGGGTGTGTGTCATCCTCTGTATGTTCCCTTGTCCCCCAGTACTGGCCAGGTGAGTGTAACTGTGTCTTAACATAGCTTAAGCCCTTTGTATTCACCCAGTGTTTGGCAGTTGTCTCCTAGCATTTCTTCTTGCCTGCTAGCCTGTTGAACTTTTTCTCCAACCTTTGTTTCCCTGTGTTCTCTTTTTGGTGCAGATGTGCAAGTTGACCCAAGAGGGTGACTTTGGGCCTCTCAACTGTACAATGAATACCCACCTTCCTTTCAGAGGGAGGTTATGGTGTACTGATGGCAGCCGTTGAGTTCCTGAGCCCTCCATGGTGATTAATATTCCAGCAAATGTGCTGGTGCCCTCGCCTGTGGTGAGGAGCCTTTGTTTAGGCTATCTTTATACTACAGGGACCCTGATTCTGCTGAAATCAAGGAGTTTGAATTGAATGTTTATACTTAAACTGTTCCCAAACTGCCATTTAATCTTAAAGAGGGTAGAGAATTCTTCAGCCTGGTGAGGGAAGCACATCCTACTGCCCAGCACTGCAATTGTGGGGAGGCTCAGGGTGAGGTACAGAAGAGCTGGATGCTAATTTGGAAGCATTCACCCTAAGAAAACAGGCCCTTCTTTTATCCTGGGAAACTTGTTCTCCAGGCTGCCCTTTCCTGCCTGCATGACACAGTTGGACCAGTTCAATGGTTTTCAGGCTTTTAAATCCTAGAGCCTTTTCTCAAAGGAATCTCTTACACAAGTGCAGTGTATGACACTGGAAAAGTAGCAGGGCTGTGGGTGATGGGTGAAGCCTGGACTTCACCTCCTGCCTGGGGGTTGTTTCTGCCCCAGATTTTGTGCTTGTTCCAGTTTTAGCAGTTGAAGTGGTCTCACAGCTGCCCTGGGACAGATCCCCACTGCTCCCGTAGCACTATCACTTCCTTTAGGGGCAGCGATCCCTGGGGGATTGATTTGCTGGTGACTTGTCTCTAGAGGCTGGAACTGGAATCTTCCAAACCACTCACTGGTTTTCTCAGTCAGGGTCATCCTAGTTCACAGGAAACTACAGCCTGGTTTTTGCCTGGAGCCTGTAAGCCTTCCGGCTCCTTCCTTCCCTGGGGCTTAGCCTGGGCTTTGCATGCTGCTGCACTGAACTGTGTCTGAATGGCCTACAAGAACGGCCTTCAGCAGCCTCCTGAGCTTTCCCATACTGAGTTAAGTGTCACACAGGCCTTGTAGGCTGGGGAGACAGTGGGACTGGTGACAGCATGCCTCTCCACCCCCTAGAGGAGAGAGGAAAACTGTTTCTGAAAGGTTGATAACCAGCCCAAGATCACCAAGCCACTCTGTAGTAGGCCTATGATATAGTGCCCAGTTCTGTGAGGCTCATATGCCAAGCTACATCACAGCTCTGAACTTTTCTCCTTCCCTGTGGCGGGGCCATTTGACTGACAAACGTGGTACTGTTTTTGTCTGGCTGGGGCAGATTGGTGGTAGAGCTGATGTACTGCAAAATAAATCACAGCAGTGTAAAGAGATTTCTGGTTCCTAGTCGTGGGAGAAAGAACCTGCAGAGGATGTGCAGCAGTGTCCCACTCATTAAGCAGGTGAGGAATTCTCTGCTTAACAGATGGAGCAGCTGAAACCCTAGAGGTTCAGCAGCCTGCCTAGGCCATAGGAAGACCAATGTGGATTTTTCCAAAGTCCTGTTTGGTCTCTCTACCCCTAATAAGTGTTAACCTTTGCTATTGGGAGTAGGGCCATGCCCTAACTTGGATTAGTTCTGGAGTGTGAGGTAGGGTGTGTGGGGGTGATGCATGGCAGTGCACAAGTCATCACCCAGGTTGTTAACACTCCTCAACTGCAGGGAGCCCCACATCCCCCAGACAGGCTGCTGGGCTGTGGCCATGACCACACCTTTGGTAGAGCTCTGAACAGGAAACACTATTTTTTCTCCTGAAAGAGAAATTCAAAATCAGGAAATAGCTATGTCCTTGGTCTCCATAGGTTTTTGAAGCACTGGTTTTAACAGATCCATGAGGCCCCATGGTACATTTTCTGCACATGATTTCTAACCACCTCCTGATCCTGCCTGTAGCTAAAGGAGCCACGGGAAACAGGAGCAGCTATTGACAGTGTCAGCTGAGCCAGAGAAAGGGCCATGTCTTCAAGGTCCCCTGGTCTATACCCAGAACCTCAGTGTCTGGTTTGAGTGAGCCACTTGGTATGTGGGAGCCTCAGGATGCTGTGGAATCAGGGCATGTGCCTGCCTGTTGCTTGGGAATGTGTTCTGATCTAGAAATCTGACAGTCCTACTTTTCATTTTAGTATGCAAAGTAAAAGAATTGGTTTTGTTACATTTTTTTCCAGCACCAAAAATCAAACTGCTTTCCAGGCAGGAGCGGTGCCACTGAGCTATATGCCAGCCCTTGAGAATTGGAGTAGTGGAGAGCAGAGTCTTTCAGTTCAGATTTGGGCCCACATTCAGCATTTTCCATGCTGATTTGAGTAGGCTTCTTTGAGTTTAGTATTTGTGCCCTCAACTGATAGCTGGGGCTTATAATCTTTAGGTGCCTATGAGGCTGATCGAAGATTAATTCAAAGCCCTCAATAACTATAGGATGCACTGGAAGGGCCGAGTTTGTAAATACCAGGGTATATAATGGGTGTTGAGTAAATGGGATGGTTTTACAAGTACTGACACTACAGTGTAGGACCCACATGTGGCACATGGGCCTTGCCCTTGGGAATGTGCTCACTTAGCATGCCAGCCCATCTCCTCTAGAATATCCACTGTGGCCAGGCTCTGGGCCATCTGGGGCAGTTGCCATGCAGGGAATGGCAAGTGTCTTGTCTCCCTGTTGGTAAACAGAGGATGAGGGATTCCAGCTAGAGGAACTTCAGAGATCTTGGGCTCCAAACTGATGCTATCTATGGTTGAGGAACAGAGCCCAGAGAAGGGATCTACCCCTGTGATTTTTTGGAGAGCTGTCTCTCAAACCTCTGTTTTCTCTCTACAGAGCTGCTCTGCACCACCAGCACTTTTCTCCCCACAGGAACAAGAGGGAACATAGTCATCTTGCTTGTATGGGTTTGGTTTTCCGAACATTTAAGAATTGAGCTGGTCTTAAGAATTTTTAGAGGTAGGAAGTGAAGGGGCCAGATGCCATCAGCCTGGAATTTAACCTCAGTGGCCATGTCAGAACCCCCTTCAGCCTAGAGATAGAGATAGTACAGGTCTTGATTTCAGAAGGCTCAGCAGGAAAGTGTGTGAGTTGCCCCTGTGAGGTGGGAAAAGATGAAGAGAAGCTGAGCTTGTCCTGCTGGTGTCTCCTGGAGCAACTTAAAGGTGTTAGGGAAGCTGAGGCCTGGGTGAAATAGCCCAGGAGGGTGCAGAGAGCAGAAAGCCATAGCTAGCCCTAGTCTCACATCACTGGCTGGACAGGAGGTCTGGCCAGGGGTGCTATGGAGCTCTGGTCTACATGGTTGAATTGGCTCCTTAGCTGCCAGGCTTGTTCTTTCATCCTTTACAACCATTGCTCCTGTAGGGAATGGAGCCGCCTACTGGAGGGGTGGGTGTCCCCTTCTAGATGGTTTGAGCAAATAGAACCCTCTCTTTTCCCAGCGCTTTTCACAGGCAGATGTTACCTGCCTCCCAGGTTCACACCTACCTAAAAGCCTTTGAACTTGGGGGGGGGGATGCAGCTGGCATAGCCATATGGCCTCCTGTAGCACAGAGGTTTTCTCAGGGGCAGTTGGCATGCTCTGGGATTATTTATTGTGCTGGTAGTATTTCATGGCTAACAGAAATTGCATTGTGTCAGGCCACTGTTAACTTATTTACATGCACAGCAGCCTTACAGGTTGAGAGGTTAGGAAACTGGGTAGGGAGAAATAATGTGACTTGCTGGATGGCAGCACCATCAGTGAGAAAGCTGGGTGGAAACCCAGATGCCCAACTTGGGTCTCATACTGACCCAAGTGGGGCTCAGGTGAGTCTCCCTGGCTGTGCACTGACCTACCTACCAGGAAGGTGTGTGGGCAGGAGGGTGAGGCTGGAGACTGGGATTTGAGCTGCCCTTGAATGGACTTTTGGTCTCTTTTTTTCCTCCTTCCTGTCCCTCTCCCTTGCCCTACCTGTTTTTTAATGGGAAGGGTGGCTTTTTGTAGAATCTGACATGACTCTTTCCTGGAAAGCTGTTGCCCCAAGAAGTTTGTCCCCATATATTCTCCAGCATTCCTCCCTTTGCCATGAATGGCGTCATGTCCAAAAAATCCCGTGGCCATGGGCATGGTGTCAAGACCAAATAGGGAAGAGGCTTTTAAAAATGTCAAACTGTCCCCCAGCTATTAAAGTCCGGGAGGAGCCTTACAGGGGCTTGGCTCTCGGGCTTTCATGTGGGCAGAGGGGAGGGTGAAAATGGCCAGTAGTGTAGAGACCTGCTGCAGGTTTAATTTGTTTGTTTTTGTTCTTTGAGGTGGAAATCCATATAACATAAAATTAACCATTTTAAAGTGCACAATTTGGTTGTATTTAGCACATTCAGTATTGTGAAACCACCATATCTAGCTGAAAATATTTTCTATACCCTAGAAAAACTCATAACTTTAAATAGTCACTCCCTGTTCCTCACCCTCAGACTAGCTACTATGACTCTGCTTTTCATCCCTGTGGATTTACCTATTCTGAAAATTTCACAAACATGGGATTATATAATATATGACCTTTTGTCCAGCTTCTTTCACCCAGCCTGTTTTCGCGGTTCATGCACCTTGTGTAGCTTGATCAGAATTTCATTCCTATTTGTTGTGGAATAATATTCTATCATGTAGATGAACCACATTTTATTTATCTGTTCTTTTTTTTTTTTTTTGGTACTGGGGATTGAACTCGGGACCTTGCACTTGCCAGGCAGGTGGCAGCACACTGAGCTAAATCCCTGGCCTTATTTATCTGTTCTTTTTGGACACCTGGGTGGTTGGGTCTTTTGGTGAAAGTGAGTAGTGCTGCTGTGAATTTATGGTGTATAGGTTTTTGTATGAAAGTCCACCTCTAGCTCTTTTGGATGGAAACAGAGTGGAATTGCTGATCTCTTGTAGTTCTGCCAATAAGCTGTGAATCAGCACCTGGAGCCAAATGTGAACTTGCCGAATGTTGGGTGGCAGGATGCAGGATGGAGTTGCTGGTGGACCCTATGTGAAGCTAAAACCTAAAGCCTAGGACTCTGCACTTGGAGGGGACTGGGCCAGGGCTGCAAGCATTGAATTAAGCGATGAGGTGGTGACAGTGGTATAGAGGACTGTGTTGTGCAGGGATGCTCAGCCATGTTGAGAGTTTTACTTTTTTACCCTTTTTGTCTGACCTGAAGACCTGCTGAGTTGCAGAGAAGATTGATTTAGCCTTACATATTTTTGGGAGGAGGGCCAAAGAGAGGACTCAGGAGCTGGACAACTTAGGGAGATCCTGGCACACTCAAATGCAAGGTGCCTGGAAGCTGTTGGCAAGGGCCCCACACATAATAGCGTTAAATGTGTATATGTGAGAATGATAAATGTAGTACATATAAATCTAAATAATAGCATGAATGTGCATGAAAGAACATGGATGGTGCTGATTGAGCATCCTATGATGGCATCCCAGATGATGGGCTACCCCAGGTGGTGAATGGAGGCAGAAGTTGAGGCCCAGGCCAGTGAGCCTAGCATTGCCCTTTAAGTGACTGTTGAGTAGTTCCAGGGAACATGGGTCAGGCACTCAGTCTGGCAGGCTTCTTGCTTTTTCTCTCTTGTGATTCTCCTGGGGTTGAGGTGGGAATCCCTGTGGCACAGTTGAGGTGTTCTGCATCTCCAAGGTGAAGAAGTGTTGCCTCTGCTGGGCCCAACCTTTTCCAGTCTCCTCCCCAAGGCAGAGGCTGGTATCCTGGGGGGAAAAGTTTTCCTGTCTGCTTGTATCTAGGAGCCTGTTTTATTTCTATTTGGACTCTGCAACCTCTTGGAGGGTAAGATGCCACCTTTTTAATAAAAGTGCTGTTGAACTGAAAGGACTCTGAGTAGAAACCAGGAAGGAGGTGGTTGCAAAACATGAAGCAGAAGTGCAGTGAAGGAGGTGACTCCAGGTTCATGGAATGGGGAATGTGTGCCTAGGTCATTGCTTCTTAAACTTGGGTCTTGATCTTTGGACTTTACACTCTTGATTGTTGATATCCTCTTGGGGCTTTTGCTTATGTGACAATGTGTATTGGTACTTACTGAATTAGAAACTAAAACAGAGACATTTCTTATGAATTCCTTCACAAGTAACAAACCTGCATACATGTTCACATAAGCAACATGTATTCTTAAACTTCTCTAAAACAAAAACAATTTTCTGGAGAAGAGCCATATTTTACATTTTTGCAGATCTCTTTCACATCTGTCTAGAAAGGCAGCCAGATTCTTCTGTCTTCTGCAGTCATCCTATTACAATGTATTGTGTGGCCTCTGGGTAGCTCTGCTGGACGCTTGGGATTGAGTGAGAATGAAAAGGACAAATGGTACCTTTGTATTTTTTTTTCTTTTTTTGGTACCGGGAATCGAACTTGGGACCTTGCACTTTTGAGGCAGGCGGTGGAATCACTGAGCTAAATCCCCGGCCTGGTACCTTTGTATTTTTATAAAAATAGTTTTGGAGCTGGATGTGGTAATACAACTGTAATCCCAGCACACCTGTAATCTCAACCTCTTGAGAGGCTGAAGCAAGAAGATTGCAAGTTCGAGCCTGGTCTGGGCAACTTAGTGACTTGAAACCCTGTCCTAAAATACAGAGAAATTTAAAAAGTTAAAAAATTAACAGTTATCTCCAGACTACCATCTTCTAGTTGTACAATTTTTTTTCCCCATTAAATTTATTGGTACATTTTCAGTATAAAATACAGTTACATTCATCATTGGGATCTTGTACCATTACATGAGTATCTTGGTTCTTTTTTTACAATTTTTTTTTTATGATGTGTTAAATACTTTCCTAGCCCATTTCTTCTTTGTTCCCCACACCTCTTCAGAAGTCTTGGGGGCAAGGTCTGGGTAGGTTTCATTGAAGAGGTTTGAACTGAGATTGGTCTGTGATGTTGGGCTACATGATCTGTGGTGGCGATAAGGCATCCTCTCAGAACATCCCATTTTGAGCAACCCCATCCTTTCTCTGCTTTCCTCACATCTGTAGATGGTATTTACCCCTTTAGTCTCTTTTAAAGAAGGTTTAAAAAACATTTACTAAAGCTGTATTCATGTTCACAGCCACAAAAGGTAATAACAACCCTAATGTCCAAATGTGGCACGTCCATGCAAGGAAATATTATTCAACCTTAAAAATAAAGGAATGTGTAACACTATGATGTGGATTAACCTTGAAAACATGATGCTAAGTGAAAGAAGCTAGTCACAAAAGACCACAATTCTGTTCGTATGAAATACCCAAAATAGGCAAACCCATAGAGACAGTAGATAGATCAGCTGTTGCCAGGGGTTGGCATGGGAGAGATGTCAGGTTTGGGGAGTGATAGACAAAGAGCCCAGAGTTCTTTTTGGGGATGATAAAAATACCCTAAAATTGACTGTGATGATGACTGCATTACAAAACATTGAATTACATATCTTAAATGAGTGGATTGTATGCTATGTGAATTATGTCTCCAAAAATACCCCCAAACAATTATAGCCCAACCCCACTTTGGGTTTGAGTCTATATTCATGTTTTGATAAACCATTGTAGATAGTTCCTGAGTTATAAAAGTTCAATTTAGGACCTTTCAACTTTACAGTGGTATTAATGGTATGTTTACCATTATGTTTTTCACTTTCAGTACATTGCATGAGCTACTCAACACTTTATGATAAAACAGACTTTGTGTTTTAGAGGATTTTGCCCAACTGTGAGTTAATGTGAGTGTTCTGATTACATTTATGGTTTATATTTAGGTTAGGTATATTTGATGCATTTTCCACTATGATATTTTTGGGCAGAACCCCACGGTAAGTCTAGAATGCTTAAGTCCTTAAGCATTTTGGTAAGTCCAGAAGAAATGATTTGACATTTCTTCATTCCCAGCTGTGTCATTTTCTGTTTGACAGTTGTAGCCAGTGTGTACCTAATGCCAAAGATCCACTTCTATCACCCTGCACTCATGTGTGAACACAGGCACACACACACACACACACACACGCTCACACTGAGCCTGAGCTCAGCTGTGTCAAGTGGGTCAGTGAGCAGAAAGTCAAGGCCAGTGGTCTTCAAATGCCACCATCTTAAGCTCTAGTCATTTGTTTTACATTTTCTGGATCTTTGTGTCTACCCTGTGATGCCCTGACCCTGCAGGAGGGTGGAACTGTCTGTGGAAGCTGTGGGGAATGTGCCCTCTCCTTGGTCTCCAGTCCCAGCATGGCCTGGAGGGATGGACCCTGCACTGTGTGCATGCAATCTGGGGTCTGTGTCACCTTTCCCCAGGCTCAGGCCCATCAGCTCTCATTTCTGCAGTCTGAAGTGTGTCCTTTGCTCTCACCCATGGAAATCTAAATGCTCCCCTGTTCCTAGAGCCCAGTTCTTTTCTGCTCCCACCCTGTGTGCCTTTGTTGTCAGTATTCTCAGTGATTTTGTGGTCTTTGGATTAGGGTCTGTGTCTTGGCCTCCAGTAGCAGGTGTTGGTAACTTCAAAGGGCAGAGAGAAACAGCTTGAGGTGAGCAGAATGCAGTCTGCTGGAATGGCAATAGGGCATGGTCACTCCTGTGAGATCTGGGAACCAACATCCTCGTGTAATTGGTAGGGGCCACCTTTCATTCCCCCAGAGCATTCCAGTTGGAGTGATAAATGACCTGGGTACCTTCTGTGTGAGGCTCTGAAGTACGTACTTGTTTGGCCCAGCTTTTCTCAGAGTGGAGTGCAAGTTGTAGCTGGCACTCAGGCTTGATGTCTTTTGCATAGATGGGAAAAAGTTCTTTCGGAGTTGAGCTCACATTCTCCATCTGCTTCCCAAACTTGTTAACTGTCAGCCATGCTGCGGTGGGTGGCTCTGTGTAGAGAATGGTCTGTTAGTGGTTCGTCCCATAGCACTGACTATGGTTCCTCCTCCCATGAGCACTCACAAGTGATGTGCTTTGGAGCCCTGTCCTTAAACTCCTCTGAGCTGTGGCCTCAGCTGCAAAGGAAGACCTGAATGCTGTGCTTTTGAAGAAAATAGCTCCAGAGAACACCCTGCTTGGGAATGTGCCCCCTACTTGCACCATGGATATGGGTGTTTCAGGATTGTGTGGGACATTTCCTCTTGGAGAACTTTGAGGAGGATGGTCACTCTGGTTGGAATCTAAGCATGGAGCCTATGTGCTAGAGCCTGTTGCGTGGGGCTTGTCTACTTTGCCTTTCCCTCTAAATTGGTTTCCCCTGGTTGCCTCCATTGCAGGGTTCCCTCCCTAGAGCCCTAGTTTGGTTTCAGAACTAGTTCTGTGCTGGGCACCAGTAACTACTAGGGTGGATGCTTCTGGCTTTGAGGTATTCTTGATTGTACACTGACTCAGGATGTGTTTATGTCTGAGTGCTTTTGTTTTTTAAATGGTGTGGAAGGGGTAGGTGTATTTTTCTATTGTTGTAGATGATGAAACAGATTCACAGAGGTACTATCTTGCCATGAGTGATACATTAAGTAAGTCATGGAAATAAAATTTGGGCCTTCCTGATACCATATCAGGATCTTTAAACTGAATTTTCAGAGCTGTTAGATCATGTTGGCAAAGAGTGGAGTATAGGGTTCCCTAACTCCACCTACTTACTGTTCTGCCAGGAATGACTAAGGCCCCCATTTTTAAAGCCATTCTGCTAGGATTGTCTCAGAAGCTGTGCATGATGAATGGTCAGGTAAACATCTTCCCTTCTCTTAAATAATACCTGATAAGTGCAATATAGTATCATTACTTGGGCAGGTGAATCCAAGGGAACAGGAAACTTGGTTAGCCACCTATTAGAAATCCTGTCACCACCTGTTCCCTCCCTGCTTTGAGGCACAGACAGATCATGTGCAACCAGAGCTGTGTGTCATGTTCTGGATCCCTTAGGGCTGGTTGTGTTGGGGCCACCATGTTTAGAGGCCTGTGAGTACCTGCGAGGAGTCCATGATGCAGGCCAAAATGCTGGCTTCTGTCCTTGTCCCACCCACCTGGCCTGAGTTGAAACAGCTAACCTCCCCATGACATAACCCAGATCTGTTGATGAAGACAGTAAGGAGCCAAGAGGGGATGGTCTGTGTGTGTGTGTGTGTGTGTGCGTGCGTGCATGTAGCCTCCAGGGAAGCCTCTGGGAAGGCCAATAAAGGACAGGCGATGTGGATACAGGGCGTGACAGGTTGGCATTTCTTGGGGGAAGGCACTGGGCCATTGGCCTAAGACCCCTGAAGACTGATTGCAGAAGTCCCCCTTCCCATGTTGCACACCTCTGTGTGGATAGGGTGAAGGGAGCATTTGGGAAGTAGCAGGTTTGGAGTTGTGTAGTTTTGTGAGGGTTTTATTTTGTTTTATTTTGAGACAGGGTCTTGCTATACGGTTCAGACTGGCCTTGAACTACTGTGTAGCCCAGGCTGGCCTCCAACTTGTAGCCATCCTCCTGCCCCAGCCTCCTGAGTGCTGGGATTACAGGTGTGTGTCAGCATACCTGGCTTTTTTTTCTTTTTTTCCTTAAACTTTTTTCTTTTTTTTTTTCCCTTTTTTTTTTTTTTTGAGACAGGGTCTCACTATGTAGTTCAGGCTGGCCTTGAACTCATTATGTAGCTCAGGCTGGCCTCAAACTCACAGTGATCCTCCTGCCGCAGCCTCCTGAGTGCTGGGATTACAGGTATGCACCACCATGCCCAGCTTTCTAATTAAACTTTTAACATGGAGAGCATTGTAGATTCCTATGTAATTGTAAGATACACAACGTAGGATGTCATCACTGTGGAAACTTGGTGAAGGGTGCATGTAATTGTCCTGCCTCAGCCTCCCACAATACTAGGATTATGTGCACCACCACATCCAGTTTGGATTATTTCTTTACTTTTGGGTTTTGAGAGGCTTTTATATATGTTAGATACTAGTTGTTTGTCACATAGGTAGTTTGTAAATATTTTATCTCACTCTCTGGCTTCTTTTTTCCCATTCTCCTAACAAGGGCTTTTTGGGGAGCAAATATTTTCTTTCTTTCTTTTTTTTTTGGTACCGGGGATTGAACTCGGGTCCTTGGCGCTTGAGTAGCAGGCGGCGAAACCACTGAGCTAAATCCCCGGCCCCAACATTTTCATTTTAATGAAGTTCACTTTATCAATTTAAGTTTGTTCCATTTTGAGTTAAATTTTGTATAAAGTTAATTTCTGTATTGGCATAAGGGTTTTTTGGTTGTTTCTTTATTTTGATTTTGTCTGTGGATGAACAACTGCTCTAGCACCATTTGTAGAAGGGCTGTTCTTCCTTCACTGAATTGCTTTTGCACCTTTGTCAGAAATTAAGTTGAACATACTTGTGTGGATTTATTGCTGGGTTCTCTATCTCTTCCATTGATCAATATGTCAGACCTTCTACTAATGCCACAGTCTTGATTGCTTTTTTTATAAGTTTTATAATTAGATAGATGATTTCATTCATTCATTCATTTATCTAATGCTGGGGCATACTAGGTAGGTGCTCTGTTACTGAGCTACAGCCTCAGCCCTCTTTTTTAATTAAAAAAAACACTACTCTAGTTTGTTTACAAGAAAAATCTTCCTGGGATTTTGGTGAGAATTGCATTAAACCTCTTCCAGGTCATGAAAACAGTATGTCTCTATTTAGGTTGTCTTTGATTTCTTCAGGGTTGTATAGTGTTCATGTAAGTTCTATATGTGTTTTGTTAAATTTGTACCCAAGTATTTATTTTGAGGGGGATCAAATGTAACTGGTATTATATTCTTGATTTTAATGTTCATGTATTATTAGTATGTAATAATATCAACAAGAATGTAAACTGGGATAGGGATACTAGAGGAGGAAGAAAAGGGGAAGGGGATTTAAAAAAAAAAACAAGCTGTATTATGTACATATACCCAATCCCCAACCACCCCCCCACCCCCGCGCCAATGGGGATCAAACATAGGACCTTGCACTTTCGAGGCAGGCAAGGCACCACTGAGCTAAATCCCCACCCTAAACTTTTTTAAAAGTTAAAAAAATACAGTTGATTTGGGTACGCTGATATATATTTTAACTTCATGAACTCTTCTAGTTTTAGGAGTTTTTTGGTAGACTGCAGATTTTCAACATAAACAATTGAATCATATGTATTTTTTCTTCCTTAGCAATCTGTATGCCTTTTTATTTTCTTAGTGCACCAGCTAGAAATTCTTTTTTTTTTGTACTGCAGATCAAACTCAGGTCCTTGTGCGAAACCACTGGGCTAAATCCCCGGCCCCTACCAGTTAGAGATTTTGACGTTGTGTTGAATAAAAGTTGAGAATGAACACCATTTCTTAGATCCTTTTTTTTTTTTTTTTTTTTTTGATACCGGGGATCGAACTTGGGACCTTGTGCTTTCAAGGCAGACTGTGGAACCACTGAGCTAAATCCTCAGCCCCCTTAGGTCTTTTTTTTTTCCTTTTCTTTCCTGGTACTGAGGATGAACATAGGGCCCTCACACTAAGCTACATCCTCATCCCTTTTTTTTTTTTGGTACCAGGGATGGAACTCGGGAACTTGCTCTTGCAAGGCAGGCGCCAGAACCACTGAGCTAAATCCCTGGCCCTTTGTTTTTTGTTTTGAGACAAGGTCTCACTAATTTTCAGGTTGAGCTTGAACTTTTTTTTTCTTTTTTTTGGTACGGAGGATCAAACTCTGGTCCTTGAGCTTGCAAGGCAGCAGTGGAACCACTGAGCTAAATCCCCGGCCCTGAGTTTGTACTTTTAATCATCTTGCTTTAGCCTTCCAGAGTGCTAGGATTATAGGTGCATACTACCACACCCAGCTCACTGCTTAGTTCTTGATTTTAGAGGATTATCTGAAGGTTTTTTTTATACATGTTCTGTATTAAGATGAGGAAGTTCTCTGTGTTTCTGAAAAGTTCATAAAATCATGAATGATTGTTGGATTTTTTCAGATTTTTCTGAATCAGTTGATAAAACCGTACGGATTTTTTTCTATAGCCTGTTAATGTAATAAATTACGTTGATTAATTTTGACTGTTAAGCCAGCATCCTTGGAATAAACCCTACTTAATCATGTTGTATACTTCTGTAAATATGTTACCAAATTCTATGTTAATATTTTGTTGATTTTTGCTTCTCTATTCATAAGGGATATTGTATAGACCTTTTACATTTGTTTGTTTTTAGCATCAGGGTAATATTAGCTTCATAAAATGATTTTTTGTGTGTGTGGTGCTGGGGGTCAAACCCAGGGCCTTGTGCATGCAAGGCAAGAGCTTTACCACTGAGCTGCATCCCCAGCCCAGGTTTGTAAAATGAGTTGGAAAGTTTTTTTGTTTTCTCAAAGACTATTTGTAGTTAACATTAATTTTTTTAAACATTTGGTAGAATTTTCTAGTAAAACCATTTGGGCCTGGAGATTTCTTTTTTGGGAGTTTTAAAGTTACATATTTAATTTCCTTAACAGTCACAGCATCACTCAGATTGCCTGTGGTTTTTCTTTTTTTCCTCAGTGAAATGAGTCTTTTTTATCTAAGTTGTCAAATTAATGCTTGTAGAGTTATCTATAGTATTATCTTTATGATGTCTGCAGGATCTATAGTGGTAGCTCCTGTTTAATTTCTGACATTTCATTTTTCCATTCTCTCTTCTTTGTTGATCTTGCAAGAAGTTTGTCAATTTATCACCCTTTTCAAAGAACCAGCTCTTTATTTCATTGATTGTATTGTTTTTGTTTCAGTTTCATTGATTTGTATTCTTCACTATTGTCTTCTTTTTTCTTCTGTGTGCATGTCTTGTGCTTTTTCTAGTTCTCAACATGGAGCATATGTTGGAACTTTTCCTGTTTTCTAATGTGAGTGTTTTAATTCTATACAGTTCCCTTTCAGTATTGCTCTAGCTATGTCCCATGAGTTTTTTGGTTTTTTTCTGGTACCCAGGATTAAACTCAGGTACCACTGAGCTAAATCCCTGGCCCCCATGAATTTTGATATATTTGTTTGCCTGTTCAATTTTTTAGAAAATATTTCCCTTGAGGTTTCTTCTTTGACTTACAGATTGTTCTGTTTACAAGTGCTTGGAGATTTTCCTGCTTTTTCATATTGATGTCTACTTTGGTTTTATTATGATCAGAGAACTTCAGTTATTTCAATCTATTGAGTTTTTTTTGTTTTGTTTTTTTTTTAATAATGGCCCAGGATATAATTTGCCTTGGTGTATATTCTGTGGGCATTCAAAAGGAATATGTATTCTGCTCTTGTTTAGTGGACTATTTTATTAATGTCAGTTAAATTATTGGTTGATGGTTGTCTTGGTCCCTCAGGGTAACTTATAATGAAGAGAAATTTATTTTCTCGTTATTCTGGAGGCTGGGAGGTCTAATATCAAGGTGATGACATCTGGCAAGAACCCATTTGCAGTATCACCACATGACGACAGAGCAAAAAGACAAAAGGGGTCCACAGTTGCCCTTTTATAATGCCCTTATATAATCCCATCTGTGAAGGGTGCCCTTATTGCCTAATTACCTCTTAAAGATCTGTTAATACTCTTAACAGTATTGCAGTAGAATTAAATTTTAACATGAGTTTGGAGGGAAAAACATTTAAACCATAGTAATGGTGTTAACTGATTTTTCTCTGTATCCTTGTTGATTTGTCTGTCTTTTTATTCATCAGTTATTGGAGGATTGAAGGATTATTTGAGGGATGTTGGGGTTTACAGCTGTAATAGTTGACTTGTTTATTTCGTACTATTTTGCACCTCTGTTTGGTGCATACACATGTAGGCTTGCAATGTCTTGGTGCATTTACCCTTTTATCATTATATAATATTCTTGTCTTTGGTAGTTTTCTTTGTGCTGAAATATTGTTTATCTAATGTTAATATAACAGCTCTGTTTTCTTTGATTAATATTTATAAGATGTATCCTTTCCATTCTTTTACTTTTTTACTTTCCACTTGCCTGTAATCATTGTATTTGCAGTAAATTCCTTGTAGACAGTGTAGCATGGTGATTTTAAAATCCAGACTGCCAATCTTCTGTGTTTTAATTGGTATATTTAAATCATTCCCATTTAATACAATTATTAATATAGTAGCCCATAATTTTTTGTTTTGCTTTCTGTTTGTTGTCTCTGGTTTTTCTTTTTCCTGTTTCCAATGGGTTACTTGAACTTTTTTTAGAATTTTAATTTTTGTAGAATTTTTTTCAGTGTACCTCAATGACAGATTTTTTAGTGCTTACTCAGGACCAGTGGTGGTGAGCCTGTGGCACACATGCCTCAGCCAGTTGTTTGTTACCATTGAAAACTCTAAAAGGTTTGCCTTCACTGCTCTGGACAGTCTAATACTATAACTTATTTAAAGCTAATTGGTGGTTTCATCTGACTACCAGTAAAAAGAGTACCTATTTTATATCCCTATATCTTTCCCTGTGTAATTGTCTTAAGTTTTTCCTTTCGCACATTTAAAACCACTGTGTTATAATTTTTTTTGCTTTAGTCACCAAACAATTTAGAAAACTCAAAGAAGCAAAATCTAATTATCCATATTTTTTGTTTTGTTTTTTTGAGACAGGGTCTCACTATGTAGTTCAGGCTGGCCTTGAACTTGCTGTGATCCTCCTGCCTCAGTGTCCTGAGTGCTGGGATTACAAGTGTGCACCAACACTCTCGGCTTTAACCCATAGCTTTTATTTATTTATTTTTTGTACTGGGGATTGAACTTGGGACCTTGCCCTTGGGAGGCGGGCGGCAGAACCACTGAGCTAAACCCCCAGCCCTTACCCATAGTTTTTGATGGTTGTGTTCTTGCTTTCTTTTGGATGTTTCAGTGTTCCATCTTTTATGATTTCCCTTTGGTTTAAAGATCTTCCTTTGACTATTTTTTAGGGGTAAATCTGCCAACAAATTTCTTTAGTTTTTCTTCAGAGAATGTCTTGATTTCTCTTTTATTTCTAAAGGTTGATTTTACTGGGTATAGAATTCTGGATTGATTGTTGTTTTCTTTCCACATTGGGAAAGTACTGTGCCCCTTCCTTCTGGTCTCCACAGCTCCTGGTGAGAAATCTGTTGTCATTTTTTTTGTTTTCTCCTATGCATAGGATGCAATTTTTCTCTGGCTGCTTTCAAAGTTTTTTTGTTTTGTTTTTTTCTTTAATTAGGATGTGTCAGGTGGATTTTGAGGGATTTATCTTTTGGAGTTCACTGAGCTTCTTGAATTTTTTTTTTTTTTTTTTTTTTTTGGTACCTGGGATCGAACTTGGGACCTTGCACTTATGGCAGGCAGTGGCACCACTGAGCTAAATCCCTGGCCCACCTTTTTGAATTTTTAACTTGCCATTGTTGCCCAGTTTCCAGGGACAGCCATTCTTTCTCTGAGTACTTTTTCTGCCTGCCCTTACTTTCTTGTTCAAAGACTCTGATGACATGATTGTTAGATTTTTATCATAGTTCTACAGGTCCCTGAGACTCCATTATTTATTTTTCCAGTCTATTTTCTCTCTGCTGTCACTGATTCTTTGGTCCTTACCATCTGGTTTTAGGACTATCCACTGAGCTGCTTATTTCTGTTGCTGTATTTTTAGTTTGGTTTTTGTTTCCATTCTGTTTTTTGTCTTGTTATTTTGTTGTTTTTCATTTATTTCAAGCACACTTACAATTTCTTGTTAAAGCATTGTGTCATGGTCTGCTTTAAAATTTTTAAATATCAGATAACTAATGCTTCTTTCATCTTGGTATTGGCCTATACCAGTTGTCTTTGTTCATTGATTTGTTACCTTCCTGGTTCTTGGTATGATGATTTTTGGTGAAAATCTGGATGCTTTTTATTCTGTTGGGCAACCTATGGTCTCATTTAACCTTTTTTTTTTTGGTACAGGGAGTCAAACTTGGGACCTTGTGCTTGTGAGGCAGGCGCCAGAACCACTGAGCTAAATCCCCGGCCCATTTAACCTTTTCTCTTAGCTGGCTTTTCTGACACTGCTCCAGGGACCACCAGGCCCCTCTTTGGCCTCCCTTAACCCCTGAGGCCAGGTGGGGTTGCCTGCATCACTGCCAAGCAGCAGCAGGAACCCTAGCTCCCCACTTGACCTCTTCTGCTACTACTCTGGCCTGGAGAGGGAGGGTACTTGTTACTGCTGGGTGGGGATGAATGCCCTGGCTCTCTACTTGGTGTCTTTTAACATCGGTATGGACTGGTATTGGAGTAGCTGATGTAGCCAGGCAAGGGTTCATGTCTGGCTTTTACTTGCTTGTGGCTAAGACTGTGGTCTTACTTGTGGCAATTGGCTGAAGGAAAATGGTGATTGTCTTCGTATTTCTTTCTCTCCTCTCCTGCCCTCTTGTCCCCTCCCCTCCCCTCTCCCTTTTCCTTTCTCTCTATGTAGTTCAGACTGGCCTGGAACTTGCAGTCTCCTGTCTCATCTCTTAAGTGTTTTCTATCTTGCCTGGCTACCCTGTCTGGTTCTTCAGCTACAGAGAGCGCATTTGTTGGAATGTATTGTCTGTGTTCACTGGTGTTTCCAGGTTTTCCACTTCTCTGGTGTTTCCAGGTTGTCCACACCCAGTCTGAAATGACTAGAAAAAAAGAGAAAACCCTCAGGTCCTGAGGTCTCTGGCCTGTCTTCCTTCTGCTGTCCCCTTTAGAATCTTCTTTGTCTTAGTCATAATATCTGGGATATTAGTTGTAGTTAGCAGGAGGAATAGGGAGAGTTATGTGTCCCCATCTTCCAGGAGGCAGAAGTTTCAAGTCTCTGGTTTTTAAAAGTATTTATTTTTACTGGTACATGTTTGTGAGATTTGATACATATACATGACATTTCTTAATTCTTTTTTTAACCTTTACCCTCCCCCCTCCCCCTCCCTGTATCACTTGGATCCCTTCAATCTCAAGGTACACCCATTTTCCTACAAATGACTGAAGTTTGTCCTCTTTGTGGCAGAGTAGTACTCCATTGTATATAAATACTTTATTTTCTGTATCCATTCATCTGTTGATGGACATGTAGGTTGTTCTTTTGTGGGTGGGGGTACCAGGGATCAAACTCAGGTTCTTGCGCTTGTGCTGCAGGCAGTGAAACCACTGAGCTAACTCCCTGGCCCCTAGGTTGCTCTTAAGATTTAGCTATTATGACAAGTCTCTGTTTTTGAAAGGGCTTTGGGCGGAAAAATACACCCAGACCCTCAGTGTCCCCCACTAGCCCAAAGTGCTGCTTCTGGTTTCTGTAGGTCACAAGGGAAGGGAAGTCACTCAGTTATGGTGGCTTTTCTGTGGGGCTGTAGCAGTGTGCCTCCTATGGAGGGCCTGTGTGGGAAAGGCTACCTGAAACAACTCAGATCCTATGCTACCTGTGGGTCCTTGCAGACTTGCTGGGGTCCCACTGTAGATAGCAGGCACCTGCATCTCTTGCCTCTTTCAAACACCTAGTCAAAAAACAGCAGAATTGAGCACACCACTCTGTACCCAAAGTGGTCTTCATTACTGGCCAGCTTCCTTTCGGTTGTCTCTTGCCACTGTTTGGGCATTTCCAGGCAGACATGGCAGTTCTGTTGTGGCAGTGGATGGACACAGCATTTTTAGATGGCAGGAGAACAGCAGTTCTTTCTAGCAGGCATTTCCATCCCTGGAGACAAAGACAGGGTAGCCAAGTCAGGACTACAGGTTCTCTGTTGGAAAGGAAACTCAGAGAAATGGTAGCTGGCAATAAGGGCTAACCACAGGCTGCAGCTGACTGCCTCTCAACTTCCCCCCCTTTCCCTCTGCAAACCTGCCTTGAGATGAAGGATGCAGCTGGGGCATCCCTGCCTTCCTGGAGTGAACATTCTGCAGCAGAATGGAAGGTGTGTGTTGGGGGATGGGGGTCATAGCAATATGATTTCATAATGAAATGATAGGCATGCATCACTTGTCATTGTTATATCGATGAGGTGATTTATCTCATGCTGACATAGAACAGTCCCTCAAGAAAGGGACTTGGGGCCTTGTGGGAGTGGGATTACCAGGTGGAGGGGTAGGGTGGGAAACTGGGGAGACAGCAGCTGGCCCCTTGGTAGGATTGTAGGGAGGGAAAGAGCCACTGAAATGTGCCAGTAAGTGGTTCCTGGTACTGGGCCCTTTGGGTTGTAGACTGGGAACAGTCTGGTTGTTCTCAGTGGGAGGTGCTGAAGGATTAAAGATGGCTCCTAGCTATGGCTTCACCTGAGAGTGCTTTCTACCCTAGGCCTGGGAGGGGGAGCTCACCTCTTGCATGGTGACCGTCCCCTGTCTCTCTGTGGCCCTGAAGCTGTACAGTGGGTCTGTAGGTTTCCTTTTGTCTAGCTGCAGGCACCAGGTCAGACCTCTGTGACTGCCTCTAGGACAGTGATGGCGAACCTTTTAGAGCTTTCAATAACAATCGGCTTTAGCACAGGTGCCATAGGTTTGCCACTCCTGCTCTAGGAGGTCCTCCAGGGCCCCCACCCATACCCTGTGGGGCCTACTCAGCAGCTCCTTTGCCTCCTTCTCCCCTTGGCCTGTCTGGCCCTCTCCACTCCTTCCAACCAACCAGTGGATCCAGTCATTGACTTTGTATTGTAACCTTTGTAACCCATGTATTTGAGTGGAGTTTCCCTAATCTGTCGGGGGTGGAGTCACTTGGGCTGGGGAGAAGGACTCAGCTGGGATCATTGCCTGTGAGCAAGGAGTACATGAATAGGAGTAGTCTTTATTTTCTTCCCCACTGCCTGACATGAACTTGGTAAATGATTTTTTTTAAACAGCCTTTTTGAGACAAAATGCATACCGTATAAGTGACCCATTTAAAATCCATAATACAGTGCTTTTTAACATATTCCCAAAGAGTACAGCCAATAACAGTTATTTTTAGAACATTTCACAATCTCTGAAAGAAACCCTGCACCTTTAACTGTCACCTCCAGGCCCCTCAACCCAAGGCAACGACTTTGCTTCTGGATTTGCCTATAGTCAGTGCTTTTGATACATAGACCTCCTTCCTAGCCAGCTCCTCCTCCCAGAGTCCTTACTTCTTGCCCTGCCCTCCAGTCACCTGAGCTGTCACTCATATCTTTACTGTGCTGTGTATCAGGATCTGCGATTGGTGGTGCTGACAGAGAACCTAGTGTGCAGCACTCAGGACCTTGCCGGCTACATAGTAGGCCTGGGCAGGTATTAATTGAGTGAATAATAATGCCAGAGAGGACATGGCTGGGTTGAGAGTGTGTCCTGGATTCTGAGGGAACTTGGGCCAGTCCCTTAGCTCCCTACTGTCCCATCTGGGGAGAGGCCAGGTATATATAACTTGATGTGACGTCACCCCAGAGCCGTGTACCAGAGGCCAGGAAAGTGGTACATTGTCAGACCAAGTAGAGATGGAGAGGTGCTTTCTGATCTATCCTGTGAACCTTGCAGGTGAGGCGCTGTGGGCTGGCTGAGGGGCCACATAGGATCTGGAATACACATGAGTTATAGGGCCACCTCCAACTTTTCCAGGCCACAAGTGGACTTCTGTGGGGTCGCTTGGGGCATGTACCTGCAGTGCCACAAGGAGAGAGTGAACAAGCTTGCCCTCCTGGGGACTCGCTGGGCACCACTGATTTTCTCAGAAAAAAATAGATCTCTGCTCCCCTTTGCTCTTGCCTTCCCAGTGGGGTTTCATTCTATGAACTCAGTCCTCCTGGGCCCTATCTGTCTAATCCCCAGCCCTCTGCCAGTACCCACTCCTGTATTTCATCAAAGCAAGCCTTGTTCTTCCTGCAGCCCACCCCTAATTCCTCAGGAGTAAGAGATTCTTTGAATGGCAAAAAGTAGAATAATGCTTAAAATTGATTACGTTTTATAGGCCAAACATTGTGCACAGCCCCACTTACCCAGTCGGCTAATAGGAAAAGTTGGTGCTCCCAGGGACCTCAAGTAACCTGCAGAAAAAGATAAGAAAAAAGTGTTGGTCCAGCCTGGAGGCTGTGACTTCCAGCAAGAAACCTGCCCTGTCTTAGTCACAGATTCTATAGCAGAATGAGGTGTTGTGAAGGGGCCTCCCAGTTTGGTGAGTTAAATAAATGCTATATTAAGAGGACCCATGGCCTGGGGATGTAACTCAGTGGCACTACGTCTGACTGGCAAGTGAAAGGCTGTAAGTTCAATTCCTGGTACAAAAAAAAGGACCCCCTAAGCTTAACCAGAGACCATTGGGTTAACAAGTTGAGGCTTCCAGTTTTCTTTTGTGTTGTTGCCCTCCAAAGGGTGGTAGATACATTGGCTTGGTTGTACCTTTTCCATCCCCTTTTTGCCAGCTTGTGTGGCTGGAAAGGGAGATGGAAGTCTCAGTGTCTGTCCTGTTCTTATAATTCATGTTGAGCTGTCACTGCCAAGGTCTTAGGAAGTAGGGACTCTGTGGACAGTAAAAATATAATAGTGCTCAACATTTATTGAAATACAATTCACATACCATAAAATTTATCCCTTTAAAATATATAGTTCAGTGGCTTTTTGCATATTCACAATGGAGTGTAACAGTCTCCACTATCTTATTCCAGAATGTTTTTATCACCCCCAAAAGAAACTCTATACTTGTTGGCAGACGTTCTTCACCCCTACTCCCCATTCCTAGGAACTATCAGTATGGTTCCTGATCTGTGGGTTTGCCTCTTCTAGATATTTTATGCAAGTGGAATTCTACAGTATGAGGGCCTTTTTTGTCTGGTTTCTTCGATTAGCTAATGCTTTCAAGGTTCATGCATGTTATAGAATGCATCAGTACATCATTCCTTTTTATGGTTAAATAATGTTCCATTGAATGGATAGACCACATCTCATTCATTCACTTATCTCTTGATGGACACTTAGGTTGTTACCATCTTTTAGTGGTTGTGAACAATGCTGTTAACAATTGGGTACAAGTTTTTATTTGAGCACCTGTTTTGGGGTTTTTTTGGATTAATACACCTTAAAATGGAATTGTGAGAGTTAATGGTAATTCTGCATTTAAAGAACTGCTAGGCTGTTTGCCAGAGTCCATCATTTTACCTTCTTGTGCAGGTTTTTATTTGCATTTCATTTTATCAGTTCTCACATACATTTGATGAGATATAGATGGAACTGTCAACATACCCACCTTTCAAATGGAAGAGTTGAAACTTGGGGTTTCTTGCCCTTGGCTGCATAGCTGGTCACTGATGCGTCTTTGGCAGCTATGGGCTTTGATCAGTAACACAGTGTCTTTCCCAGGCCCTGATTGCATTTTTAGGATGAGGACTTTGGATCGTGCCTTTCACATTATGTTCCTGGTGCCCAACACATGCCAGCACTCAACATTCATTGGCTAAAATGTTATTTTTTTCCCCTGATCTTGCTGTGTTAATCAGGAATGGGAGGGAAATAGCCTATGTCTTTAGGGTTCCTGTCAGGGGGATTTCAGACTCTTGCAGGGTTTTATGTTCCTTTCCACACTGGAAGCTGCAGGTCCCCCTAACCCTCTTCAACCCCAGCATTGTACTCTCAACTATCTGCCTTGAAGACTCAGCCTGTAGCTGGGGAGTGGGAGACAGATAACTTCTTGCTTGTCAACTTGACTTATCTCTCTTACTCTGGTCCAAGGGCACTAATGACCTCCTCTGCCTTTTCTCCTCTAGGCCAAACCCATTTATGGTGGCTGGCTGCTCCTGGCTCCAGATGGGACTGACTTTGACAACCCAGTACACCGGTCTCGGGTAAGGAGTGAATCTTCAGGGCGAGAGGACCCAGACAGAGAATTTGCCCATCTGAGGGCAAATTGGTAGCCCGGGCAAGGGAAATAGGAGTTGAACAATGGACCCAGATGGCAGGAATCAGCAGGGAACTCTCCCTTCCCAATTTGTCAAACTCATAGGTCTCACAGAAAAAGTCTCAATTATATATAGTTATGCAGAGTCTTCTCCTCAAAATGAGATGCTCTCATGTGCATGTTGCCTGTTTTGTGGGTCAGCTTGACTCAAAACAGTTAAATGGAAGAGGCAGAAGAGCAATCGACCCCACTTTTGCATTATGCTAATTTTGGCTTCTAGTTTCTTTAGTGCCAAGGCTCTGCCTCCTACAGTTCTCTCCCAAGCCAAGGGCTCACACTTGAGCACCCATGAAAGGATCCAGGGCTGGAAGCCTGGGCTCAGCTCCTGCTAAACTTTTCATTATCCTTCTCTCCTGAGCACCCTGCCCAAGGTGATTCCCTGCTGAAGCAGTAAGATGGTTAAATCAGCATTGTCCTGACCAGTAGCTTGTTCCTCTGCTAGCAAGCCCATTTGGATTTGGCTTCAGTTAAAAAAATTGTCCTTTCTTTTTCACTCATTCTCTAATAGGTGCGAGTTGCTCCAGCTCTGCTCCCTTCCCATGTCGTATCCCTGGAGCTCCTTTCCCTTCCCCCTGGTATCTGCTATTCAAACCCATGTGGGGTGCTTGGGGCTGTGTATTCTGGCCCCACAGACCTTGCATTATGTCTCTGGTCTTTGGACTTCCTTCCAAAGTGGGTTCTGATTTTGAAGATAGCGTATAGGAACCTTGGAAATGTTTCTGGGAAACATGTCCAGACAGCCTCCCCTAGACATTCAGCCTGGAAGCATTCTCTGCAGGACAAGGCCCTTTGAAGCCTTGTTCTTGGTACTGCCCAGGTGGGAGAGCTCCAGACAACAGGTCCAGTCAAGTTACACTTTCCAGGGATCTAATCACCTTGGTGTTTTCTGTTAAGGTTGTACAGAATTGCCGTTTCTGGCTTCTGATAAGGAAAGTCGTTATTACAAATGAAGTAAGTCTGAACCAAAGCAAAAAGACATAATATCGTGGTTAGTTCTGTGGCTTTTATTGCCAGTGAAGATCTGAATGATGTTGGACTTTTTGAAATGTTAGGCATAAGTTCTGGACCCTTCTGATGATCTTGAAGTCAGAAGCTGTGCCTGTTAATCATAGGCCAACAGCCTCTTGTAGACAAGGCTTTTCTTCACACAGAAAGGCAGATATCTACTCTCATAGGCCTTTTCATTCCAGCTCTCAATAGCATTTAATAGCTGGTGGCACCCCAGTGGCCTGGTCTTTAGGTAGAGAGAGAGAGAAACGTCTTTACAGTTGGTCGAACCCTGGATTGTGGATTGTTTCCACTGGTGCCTGCTCTCTTCCCTTTTGATTTTTGATACCTCATTTCCCCCGAATTCTAGAGCCTGTTTGCCTTCTCCTTGTCTCCCAGTAGATTATCAGAATAACCCCTTTTATAGCAGTTTTCTCAGATTTTTTTTTAGAAGTGGTAAATCAGTGCCTTGGCATCCTCAGGTTATTCCAGATTATGTCAGATCATTCATCTAATAAATGTCAGTGTGCATCATGTGATAGCTCTGTGCCAGCTGCCATAAGAAATGCAGAAAGGTGACCACATGTAGTTTCTATATCCCAGGAGTTTCCAAATTTTAAAAAGAGGCTTCTTGTTAAACCCCAGTAACTCATGTGGAACTACAAGTCACTCATGTGATTTGGGCCCCTCTCCTGGCTCCAGCCTGGCTAGGGAATCACTGTGCTTATGCTCAGGACTGTCTTTTCCTGCCACCTGTCCCAGAAACACAAGCAGTGAAGCCAGTGTACCACACATACAGGTTTGTCAGATATGGGGGCTCAGCCAGCCAGGACTTGGGGGCAGGACCCCTGACACCACCATCCCCACCCCCCGCAAACCATCAACTCTGTGCTTCATTGCAGAAATGGCAGCGACGGTTCTTCATCCTTTATGAGCATGGCCTCTTGCGCTACGCCCTGGATGAGATGGTGAGTGTTCTAGCCTGTTCCCTGTCCTTGGCCTTCATTAAGTTCCTCTGTTGTGGTGTCATAAGTAGCATGGTGTGTGAGTGATCAGGTTTCTGTTTGACAGTCTAGAGTGTTAATAATTTGTGGCCCC
Source organism: Heterocephalus glaber (assembly GCF_053883595.1). Lineage (NCBI taxonomy): Eukaryota > Metazoa > Chordata > Mammalia > Rodentia > Bathyergidae > Heterocephalus > Heterocephalus glaber. Next base: position 1,693,035 of record NW_028258484.1, read on the forward strand.
ATGGAGATAGCTTTGAAAACCTAGACCCTGGTGAAAGCCTAGACCAGTGGTGGCGAGTCTATGGCACATGTTTTTTTGTTGTTGTTGTTCTTTTTTTAAGACAAAAAATGTTAATGTGTGAGTTTTTTCTAAACTAAAATCTCAGTATGCAGGTTTAATTGCAGTGTTGGCACTTTGCAATATATAAGTGGGTTTTGGGTTGCAGTTTGGGCATTTGTCTTTATAAGGTTCACCATCACTGGCCTAGACCTTGGGTTTGAGAGTTGTCTTCTTTGGGGTCGTGGTGAGAGGAAGTTGCTTCTGGTCAAGGTTGATAAGAGTTTGGACTTTGGCATTGGGGAAAGCAGGGGCAAAGTCCTCAGTCTCAGCAAGGACTTGCACAGGCTCTGGAGCTGCAGGCACATATGGGAGGCAGGTGGCTTCAAATGCTGTCTTTTGAGAGCTACCTTCGTAGCTGTAATTGGTTTGGGTTGTCCCATTTAATCTTGATGTGGATTTTCTTAGCTGACATTAGATACTCTCTAGTTCTGAGGTCAGTGTTATTCTGGTCATTAAACTAGGAGCACACTGATTCCTTCCTGCTGTCAGCTACCTGGTTTTCCACCTGCCTTCTGGGCTGAATGAGTGTTGGCTGCTCTTGCTCCAGGGGCCAGACCCTCAGCTCAATGTGGTAGTGTGTTTTGGCATTTTTCTTCTACCTATATGATCTCCTGCCTTTTTCTGTGTAGGAAATTTCTCTCCCCTCACTAAAGCATGACTGCATTTACAACACCTTGGAGATAGAAGCTTTGACTGCTTTGTCCTGGACCATCTGAGTGAGTGAGTGCGTGTATGTTTGTGCATGTAGTGGGCACCATTTGAAAACGAGGACTCCTCGGAAGACTCAGTCACACCATGTTAAACTGGCTGACTCCATCTGTCCCACACAGAAATTGTTTCTTTGCCACAGTGGTAAGAGACTTCTGGAGTAGAGGTGGAGATGATGAGTGTTCCAAGGACCTTCTGGGACATTGGGACACTGCAATTTTGTTACGATCATTACAGCTTACATGTGCAAAGGCTATAAGTAGGCTCATTTACACACTTGAATCTTGTTTTCTCTGATGTGGTACTTTCTCTGCTTTTGTTCCTAGAACCATTAATAGGTCTCCTTGTCATTCTTTTTGGTAAAGATAGTATTTGTGTAGTGTGAATAGACTGGAAAGTATTTTGCTGTGGAGCCATTTGTGGTCCAGAGTAGTTAGAAGGGGATGGATTGGAGGTGAGCGCTGATGAGTGGTGACCTTGTTAGGGGCAGGAACAGGTAGCCCACAAACACTCTTCTCCATGAGGCAAGAGGTGGGCCTATAGGACAGGTCCCGCTGTACCTGTGGCATCCTCCTATCCTGGCTGTCATGTGGGCAGCAGCACTGGGGTCAGGACTCCTACAGGCTTTAAGGTTTACCTTGTCTTCCCTATACATAACTGATTTGTTATTAAGTCCCACAACTGACTGACAGCATAGAAGGAGCCTCTGGAGGTCACCAGATGACATTCATGCAAAGCTGGGGCTATGTACCCTTCTGAAGAACAGAGCTCCTTGGATTTTCTTTGGTGACTGATTGTAACAACCAGAAAATCTTTTTTGAAGTCCAACAAAATCCATTATTCCCTTTGGCCCAGGTGCATAAGCACAAAGAAGTAGCTACTGGGCTGCGTCTGTGTTGGCACAGACACAAAGTGTGTGCTGTCCCAAGCACCACTCCTCAGTAATCTAGGCCATCAATCCAGGAGTGCCAACACTTGTGGTCCACAGTGGTTTCCCAATAACCTAGACCTGAACTGGTAGTGTTTCATGTGGCACTGGGGCAAAGATGGCCCTGTGGCAGAATGTGGAGAAAGAAAGAAGCCCCAGGAAAGACTTGTCCTAAAGAGTGCGTGTTGGGGCGATGCTCAAAGCTGAAAGCTTTTGGCCATGAACCACTTTCTGGCAGATGACTTTGGAGCTAGAAGACTGACAGGGCAGCAGTTAGTGCTGTTCTGCCCAGGAGATGGATGGTGCATGTATGCAGCACCTCTGGGAATAAAATAGTGTTGCTTCTATGAGTGAAAAAGAACTGTGCTAGTTGTGTTGAAATGCCTGTAAAGTGTCACCTCTACCTTCTAAGGCTTTTCCTTATATCAGGAAGGTCACATGAGGACTTACAAGAAGGTGGTTGGGATGGAGGCCAGGTGGGAGGAGGTCGGCAGAAAGAAGCATGGAGACTCTTTTTTTTTTGGTACCGGAGATCGAACTTGGGTCCTTGCACTTGCAAGAGACTCTTCTTATATAGATTGAAGAGGCCTGTTTCATACCAACCTGGTGGTCTGCGCTGGGGTTTCTCCTTCACGGCTATTCCCCAGGAGGAGCAGTATAGAGCTCAGGTGCTGCTCCAACTCCCAAGTTTAGCCTTCTTGCAGCCGAGAGTCTTAACTCCTTCTGGGCCAGCAGGGTCCTGAGAACTGGACCAGGAGAGTGTCTGCTGTCAGGCTCGTGAAGGCTAAATTCTAGAGTCTGGAAGCCTTTCCCTGTAAGTGCCAAGAACAGTGGTCCTCAGCAGAGGTGGTGTGTTTCAGGGTCTGGTGGATCCTACTGGCATAAGGGAGTGGAGGCCAGGGATAGCTCCTATCATAAAGAAGGTATCGGCCCAAAATGTTAAGTGTCTAGGCTTGAGGAGCCCTGAGTGATTTAGTCAGTGGTTTTTAAATTTTTTTTTTTTTTTTTTTTTTTTTTTGGTGCCAGGGATCGAACCTTGGACCTTGTGCTTTCAAGGCAGGCGCCGGAACCATTGAGCTAAATCCCCGGCCCGGTTTTTAAATTTTTAATTTATTTTTTAAAATTAAAATGTAAGTTTGATTTCCTGATTAGCTCTGTTCTTCAGCAGCATAAATTCACCTGTCATATTTCTTGGAGTGAGGGAATTGTGGCCTGTTGGTGGTACAGGAAGTTCCAGTTGTAGAATGAGTGGGCCTGTTCCTAGTCTGAGGGGTCTCAGTGGGCCCCCTGTGCATCAGGCTACCCAAGAGCTAGCAGAACTGTCTGTGTGTGTCTCTTGACCATAGTATGTCCGATAATGTATTTAGACCACCATGCCTACAGGGTAGCTCCATTTCAGTGTTTGTCTTTAAAAACAGCAGACTCTGGCCCCTCTGGTACTCCTGGTCCTGCTAGGCTTAGCTCCAGTCTGATCTATTGTACTCTTTTTTTTCCCGTTAAGTTTATTGGTACATTTTAGGTATGCAATACAGTTACATTCATCATTGGGATCATGTACCTTTACGTGATATATCTTGGTTCTTATTTTTTCCCCATTCCCCTGCCCTCCCTTTACCCCCTCCACTCTTCCCTATTTACAGAGACTTTGTTTCCATTTTTTTCCTTTTCTCATATTTTTCTTTTCCATTCTTCCCTTTCCCCTACTCCCTTAGACCTTTTCTTTCTATTTCACAATATCAATTATACGTTTTGATGCGTATTTACACTTTTAGTTTTTCACACCAGAGAAACTGTTACACATGAGTGTCTTATTTATTTCACTTAAGAGTATGGCCTCAATGTCTATTGTACTCTTAAACTGTAGCATTTTTGTGGCTGGTCTGTTCCTATAACACATAGTCACAATCTGTTTTGAATTGTTATTTGACTTTTATTCAATATTACTATTTGTTTTCATTTGTTTAAATGTTATTTTACCATCTAGACTGATACCACCCCCCACACACACACATCGTTGGGCCCCTGATAATTCTTGGTATCTCTACATTGTCTGGCATGAGGTTTGGGCATACCAGATCTGGTAAATATTTATGGAGTTGAGCTCCACAACTTTGTGGTGCATTGCTACAGAATTTCTGCTCTCAGCTTGAGAGGGGAGGAATTGGGTGGGAAAGAAAAGAGGGTAAGATGAGGGGTGATCCTAGTACAATGTGATGACTCTAAGTGGTTACCCTGCAGAAGAGAAGAACACCCTCCAGAGACCTCTGAAGAATGTTGAGGAGAACAGTTATCTCATTTTCTCTGGGCTGGGACCTAGAGAGGCAGATGGGTGTCTGGGGATTGCAGTACAATAGCAGGAGAGTAGCAGTCCCAGTTCTGGCAAGGCTGCTTTAAGAAGCTCTTTCTGCTTAGGGACCTTGGCTGGATGGGGCAGGCAGGCTGACTTTTGCCTTTCTGGGCAGCTCCGAAATGGGACTCACTTTTGGGAAGTCTCTTCTCCTTATTTGGGAAATCTCAATTGGTGGGTGTGGAGAAGTGGCAGATTTCCCAAAAAAGGAAAGGAAACTTCCCCAATCCAGCTGAGGTGAGGTGGGCTCAGAGTAGCCTCACAGACAAGTAGCAGCCTGAGAAATCTGCCTGGGCCTCCAGTTTTTCTGGAGTGGATCAAGTGAAGAGTCTAAACTCAAATTCCCACCTCTCTCCTCTGCTTGTTTCTGCCCCCAGTGAAGGTTGCCCATGACTCTACCAGCTTCTGCTTTTCCCAGTGTTCTTGGAGACAGATAAAAATATCTAAGGTGCTAATGGTGTCTGTTCTGAGCCTCCAGAGCTCCACTGTGGGCCTATTCTCTCCCTTTTCCCTCTTGGAAGCGAGGCAGAAAGATGACCTAGTGATTTGTTTTTGATTGTGATAAAATACATGTAGCATTAAATTTACCATCTTAGCCATTTTTAAGAATACAGTTCAGCAGAGCATGGTGATACACGCCTGTAATCCCAACACTTGGGAGACTGAGTTAGGAGGATCACCTTGAGTTCAAGGCCAGTCTGAACTACACAGCAAGACACTGTCTCAAAAAAACAAAACAACACAGATAAATGGCATCTCACTGTTATGCAGCCGTCACCACCATCTGTCTTCAGAGTTCGTTCATTATCCCAAACTCCATCCTTATTAAACACTGACTCCTCGCCCCAGTCCATGCATCCACCATTCTACTTTCTGTTTCTGTGAATCTGACTCCTCTAGGAGCCTCATACAGGTTGGATCCCCCTTACCAGAAATGCTCTGGCAGGGGAGTTTCAGATTGTGGATTTTTTTTCTGTCAAATTTTGGAATATTTATATGATGAGATATCTTGGGGGTAGGACCCAAACCTAAAAGAGAAATTCACTTGTGTTTTATACATACCTTATACATATAGGCTGAAGGTAATCTTACCTACATTTTGATGAGTGCTTGTCACTTGAGATCTGGTGTGGAATTTTCCACTAGTGGCATCATATTGGTGGTCAGGAAGTTTCAGAGTTTAGCAAGGCATGGCATATGTTTAATATGTAATCCTAGCACTGTGGTAGGCTGAGGCAGGAGGATCACAAGTGAGCCCAACCTGAGCAACTTAAGGAGACCTGTCTTAAAAAAAAAAGACTGAGGATGTAGCTTAATGCAAAGAACCCTGGGTTCAGTCCCCACCAATTCCAAAAGAAAAAATAAAGTTGTTTCAGAGTTTTAGAGCTTAGAGCTGCTCGCCTTGTATAAATAGAATCATATAATATGTGGTCTTTTGGGGTTTTTTTTAATTGTTTCTTGCTTGATTTAGTATAATGTACTCAAGGTTCATCTGTTGAAATATGTGTTAGAGTATCTGCTGCAGGGTGCAGCCAGGAATCCATGCTTGACTAACTATTCCACATCACCTTTAGGGAGTGCTTCCTTCGAGCTCTGGCTTTGTTTTCTCTAGTCCAGAGCTGTGCCAGGCAGGTTGCCCAAGCAGGTAACTGCTTGCCCTTCCTTCAGTATTGGGACCCCTTGGCTATCTGTCTGATACTTTGGTGACCATAGTGACTGAAGTCCATAACAAAAACCAGTAGTTGAGGACACACAACCATAGGAAGTCTCTCTTGAGAGGGTCAGGCCTGTGGGGATTCACATGGACACATGGAGATTAAATGCAATAGCAGAACCATGATGCAGTTGCTGTAAAAGTCAGTGGCGGGGGGCATAGAGAAGTCTTCTGGGAGGAAAGAGGTGGCACTGGCCACCTTTGCACTTGTTGTAGAGGTTTGGAAGGAGCAATATGCCTGACTTGGTCCTTGGGTTGGTTGGTTGTGCATATTCTGTAACATAGTTCTCACACTGACATTGCCTGATGGGTGTTAATGTCTATGTCACAGAGGCAGAGAGGTCCAGAAGGTTCACAATAGTCCCTTAACCTAGAGGGATGTATTCTAAGACCCCTAAAACCACATAGTACTGAGCCCCATATATACTGAGTTTCATGTACATTCATACCTATTATAAAGTTATAAATTAGGCAAAGTAAGAGATTAATAACAACTAATAAATAGAACAGTCAGTAACAGTATACTACCATAAAAATTATGTGAATGTGGTCTCTCAAAATATCTCAGCCATCTCGCTTATCAGATTTGTTACTGCAGTATCTCAGGGCTTGTGTTCAAGTAACCTTTAGTTTACTTAAAAACAGCCCCACAGCACAGGAGTAATGATGTGTGTGATTGAGACATGCCAAAGAGAAGCTGTAAAGTGCTTTCTTTACCTGAAAAGGTGAAAGTTCTCAACTTAATAAGGAATGAAAAGTCATATCTTGAGTTTCTGGGATCTACAGTAAGAGCAAATCTGTAAAATCATGAAGAATGCAAAAGAAATTTGTGCCTGTTTTGCTACCTGGTTGGTTACAGAAGGGACAGTTGTGATAAGGAAGACCACTGTATAGGTGAACCAAAGGGAACTGGAACCACTTTCTCACTGTTGTTAAATGGTTGGAGGACAGAGGTACAGCTTGGTCATTTGCTAACAAGTGCGACATGTTTATTTCTAAATTACTGTGATACATGAAATATCACCCATTGGGATGGAGCACATACATGTGGGAATATTTCTGTGTCTGTGGAATCTTTGGTATGATGTTCTCTGGAAACTGGGGCCCAAGCCTTAAGCTGGTTCCCCCTCCCAGCCCCTTACATGAGCTGGGAAGTTGGGGAAGGAATTTGGGACACAGCTTGTGAGACTATCTATGGGATAGTGGCAGGAGTCTTCCTCAGGTTGCTTTTTCTCCTAATTGTCAGTTCTGTATGCTGGCCCCGGTAGTATTTCATTCATATGGAACCACTAGGGGGTAGAAGCCACTAGTGGGTGATCATGGGGCTATGGGACAGCAGTTGGAGGGATTCTAGCTGTGACCTGACCTAGACATTCCATGTTATGGGTGAAGAAACCAGGGTTAGAGTGTGACTGACGCTGGCCCCTGGGGGCTGAATAACAGGTATGAGTAGCAGCCAGGTCTGGTCAGCAGCCTATGAGCTGCCCATCAAGGAGGGAAGGGTAGAACAAGAAGGAGCCACATAGAAGTTGGTGGAAGAGTTTGGAGATTGTGAGCTGCTATGGTTTGGATACGTGTCCCCTAAAGGTCCATAAATAAAGATAGTATCCTAGGGTGGCCCTACTGGGAGGTGTTGTAGACTTTTAGGAGATGGGGCCTAATGGGAGGTCCTTGGGCCATCAAGGGTGTGCTCTTGAAAGGGGTGTGGGATCCTGGTTTCTCTGTGCTTCTCTGCTTCCTGGCTGGAGATGTGACCACTTACTCTGACATATACTTCCCATTATAATGTGCCACTTGAACCTCCAGAACTGTCAGCCAAAATAAACCTTTTTTACTTTATAAGTAGCCCAGATCAAGTATTTTGTTACAGTGATGTAAAGCTTTCTAATGCATATGCCTCTACTATAGGTGTCCCACATGGATATGTAAACTTTTCATAGAGTGAAGAAGCTAGAGAAGACCCTGCTGGAAGGAGTTAGCCAGGCAGAGAGGGTCAGAAGGGAGGCACAAGTCAACCTGTGCAGTTGGTTAGAAGATTCTGCAAGTTACCCTGAATCATCAAGAAAGCCAAAAGAGGATAGTCATTTAGATTATACTGAGTCCCCCTTCCAGGGTTCCTTGTTCTCAGGACACCTGTTTGAGCATGGAGAGCACCTTGCACTTATTTCCCTGTGGGTGTTCCCTGTGGGACAGTGGGCATCTGAAGGGCTGGCCTTGAATCTAAGGATATTAGTCATAACCCCTCAGTGCATGGTGGGTGACTAGCGGTGGATCCATCTGCTATCCTCCTCCACTCTGGTGCTTGAATCTCTGTTGTAAACACTTTAAGTAGGCCTCTCTGCAAAAATCCGCCTTCAAGTTTCAGATCACATTGAGAGGCTTAGTGACTTTGAGTGCCCAACAAGTGCCTTTCTGTCTTGAGACTGTCTGGTATACTTACCTTCCTCCCCAGAACCACACATGGCACTTAACTGCCCACCCATGTCAGTGCCATAATTAGATCCCTGGATACTTTCCCCTGATTTCCCAGTATGCCTGCAGTTACGCAGTGGGAGACTTTTAAGGCACCACAGTGACTGTGCGTCTTGCCCACTAGGGTGCTGTCTAGTCCTTTGCTTTGTGCACAGCTCTTGTTAAAGGAAGGAAGCGAGGGAGATGGTGCGAGCAGCAGTTCTGTGGGTTAGTGGAGGGGTTCTGCTGGGGAAGCATCAAGAAGATGAACTATGATTGGCACCCTGGGCGCTGTCTGCAGAGCTGGGGGTGGACTTCCCCACAGCAGGTGCCTGGAACCCTGTAGACTGTGACAGTGGGCTGGGCAGTTCCCTCATGTGGAGAGAGGAGGGCTTGGAAATGAGAAGCTCTGATTAATTGACTAGGAAACTAATTATG